>NW_027142921.1:78804-112051 GCF_026170545.1 Melanerpes formicivorus
GCAGGAGGAAGGCAAAATACAAAACTAGAAACCTCTGGAAAGAGCTTTAAAAAAAAGGCAACTTAAAAACCTGTACAAAATGCTCTAAGTATAAATTAAACGGGGGGGGGGGGGCAGCGGGGGGGGGGGCCAAGGGGGAGGGGGGGGGGGGCCTCAGCTTTGCTTTTGAAGGGGGCAGGGAGCTCCCCTCCTCCCCTCCCCCCAGCCCCTCCTTTCCAGCAGAGCTGTTTGGGATCCCAAGGTTTAGCTTCCTCCTCCTTGTGGGGTGGGGGGGGGTGGGGGGGTCCCAGAAGTCCCTGCCCCCCCCCCCCCCAAAAGCAGCCTCCTATGCAGGGCCAAGCTGTAGGTCTCCCTCTTTGGTTCCTTCCTCGGGTGCCCCCCACAACCAAAGTGGGGGGGGGGGGCGCGGGGTGGGGGGATGTGGGTGTATTTGGGGGGGGGGTCGGGGGGTGTGTTTGGGGGGGCTGGGGGTGTGTTTTGGGGGGGGGCTGTCAGGCAGTAGCAGCAACGTGGGGAGGTGGTGATGGCTGGAAACCAGAAGGGGTGGGGGGTGTCAGCCCTGGGGGGGTGTGGAGGGAGGACACAGCTCCTGTGGGGGGGGGTGTCATGTGCCCCCCCCCTGCCCCCCCACCCGGGCTGAGCACTCACCGAGCTGTGGGGTGAGGTAGATGTGTGATGGTGAGGAGGGGGGCAGGGGGTCCCCAGCAGGGGGACACAGACAGATGCTGGGGGGGGGGGGGCTGCACTAAAAGGATTTGGGGGGGGGGGGGGGGGGCTGGAGGAAGCAGGAGGCCCAAGGCAGAGCTTGCATGGGGGGGGAGGAAGAGGAGGAGGAAGAGGCACAGCTGGCCCCAGGGCTCAAAGCAAAGTGGGGGCTGCCCCCTGCCCCCCCCGGGACGGACACAGCCCCCAGGGCCTGGGGGTGACGCAGCTGAGTGGAGGGGGAGGGGGTGCAGGGCCGGGGGAGGGGGTGCAGGGTTTGGGGGGGGGTGTAGGCAGCTCGGCCCTGCCCCTCCCCTTCCTCAATCTTTGGTTTGCAAGAGCCCCCCCCCCGAAGCTCCCCTTCACAGCCCCCCCCCCCACGGGACCCCCTGATTGTCACTGCAGGGGGTGGGGCGGGGGGGGCGCGGATCTAAAGTGCCTGGGGTACCCCTGGGGGTACCCCTTGGGGTGCCCCTTGCCCGTGGGGGGGGGGGGGATGGATCTGTGTGTTGGGGGGGGGGAGGGGAGGGGGGGGCTTGGTTATTGCACTTACCCTGCTCCCCCCCCTCCCCTTGGACTGGGGGAGGTTGGGTTTGTCTTTTGGGGGGGGGGGGGGCAGCATGCAGAGCCCCCAGCCCATGCCCACGGGGGGGGTGGGAGGGGAGTGCACGGGGGGGGGGGGGGCAGGGGAGGCAGCACCCCCGGCCCTGCGGGGGGGCTGGTGCCCAGAGACTGAACCCCACGGGGGTGGAAGGGCAGGGGGGGCGGGGGGGGGAGGTCTCTACCTCCTCCCCCACGACCCCCCCACCCCCCAAGGCTGGGGGTCGGGGCGCGGGGGGGGGGGGCACCGGCAGGGCCGGGCAGCAGAAGGCACAGGGGGCACCGCGGCTGGGCTGGGGGGGAGGGGATGGGGGGGGGGGGGGGCGAGGGGCCGCGGGCCCTGGAAGCACAAGGAAGTTAAAGAGGGGAGGGGGAGGGGGGGGAGAAGGACAAAGAAAGGGGGGAGGGGGGGGTGTAACAAACCCCCCCCCGCTGCGCCCCCCCCCCCCCTCCCGGGGGTAGCATTTTTCTGTGGGTTTTTTTTTTTCCTGTTTTTGGGTTTTTTTTGTCTTTTTTTTTTTGTCCTTTGCAACTTTTGTAGAAAAAGAGAGGAGGAAAAAAAAAAAGCCTCCAGGAGGGAGCAAATTGGGGGGGGGGGGGGAAGGGGGGCTGCCTCTCTTTGTAGAGGGGGGAGGGGGGGAAAAAACAGCGAGCCCCCCCCCTCCCCCCGCGGCGTTCCCGGACCTCCCCCCGGCGATGGCAGCAGCAAGTGGGGGAGGGGGTTTGGGGCGGGGAAGGGGGGGGCAGCACCGGATAAGGTTTGGGGAAGGGAGAAGGGGGGTTGGGGGGGGGGCAGCCGGGGAGGAGGGGGGGTGTTGCGCCACGGGCCGGGCCCCCCCCCGGCCGCTACTTGGGGTAGGGGTAGGGGAAGGCTCCAGGCTCCGACGGGGACTCGATGGGGCCGTGGCTCGGGGCGGCAGAAGCGTCCTGTGGGGAGGGGGGAAACACAGCATGGACCCCACCCCCCCAGAAGGAAAAGGTCCTGGCCGGCCCTCCCCTCCTTCCCCACCCCCCTCTTTTCCTCCCCCCTCCTCTTTCCCCCTCCCCCCCAGCCTCCCCCCGGCGCAGCTCTCACCTCCAGCGGCAGCGTGGGCGGCACCGGGGGGTAGGGCGGGAGGAAGGCTCCGGGGACCGCAGCGGCAGTGGGCACGTACTGGGGCGGGGGGGGGCAAAGCAAGAGCCTCAGGGGGGCGTCAAGAAGAGGTCTTGGGAGGAAGGAGGGATCGGGGGGGGGGTCCTTACCGTGCCTGCGCTGCCGAGGGAGAGGTGGCCGAGCTGCTGGGCCAGAGGCGCCACCACGGACGGCTGGAGGGGCACAGCGTGGTCCACAGCAGGGGCCAGCACCGCCCCCTGCACGGCGCCGTCAGCGGCGGGGAGGGATGGGGGGCAGGGCTGGGGGGGGCACGGGGGGCTGGGGGGGGGCTGGCTATAGGCCAAGGGGCACTGGGGGCTGGGGGCCGCTGGAGGAGGTGGGCACAGGGAAGGGGCAGAAGGAGAGCCAGGGAAAGGGACTGTGGGCAGGGCTTGAGGGAAGGGGGCGGGGCGGGGGAGGGGCTTAGGCAAGGTGGGTGGGGCTTGAATGCCTGGGCCGGGGCTGGGCAAGGGAGGGGAGAGCCGGGAGAGCTGGGGGCGGGGCCAGGGTGGGGGCGGGCAGGGCAATGCCAGGGGGCGGGCAGGGTAGGACAGGGCAGTGCCAGGGGTGGGCAGGGTCCTGCCAGGGGGCGGGCAGGGTCCTGGCAGGGGCAGGCAGGGCAGTGCCAGGGGCGGGCAGGGCCCGGGCAGGGGTGGGCAGGGCAGTGCCAGGGCCCCGGGCAGGCCCCAAGCTCACCGTGGGCTGCACGAGGTAGGATTGGTGCATCCAGGCAGGGCCGTGGACCTGCAGAAGCAGCCAGGGTAGGAGTGGGGCAGGGGCTCCTCTGAGGACCCCACACCCTCCCCTCCTCTGAGAGACCCCCAGGGACCCCTCCTCCACCCAGGGGACTTCCCCTCCTCCCCCAGCCCCGCCCCGTACCTGGTTAGGAGGAGACTGGGGAGGGCAGATAGGGAGCCAGGGCCGTGGGGGCCAGCATCCGGCTGGGGGCCAGGCCGTAGGGCGCTGGGTAGAACCTGTTGGGGGGAGGGGGTAAGGGTGAAGCTGTTCAGCAGTTGGGGGGGGGGGGGGGCACAAGGGGCTGGCAGCCCCCCCAGCCCCCTCCAGGCAGGGTCTGCAGGGGCCCACCAGGGGCACCCACCCGGGGCACCCACCCGTTCTGCAGCGCCGTCGCAGGGTCGTAGGCCAAGGTCACAGTGCCCTGGGGGCGGTGGAAGGGTCAGCGCTGCCCTGCGGCCCCCCTCCCCCCTCCCCCCCCCAGCTCCAGCAGCCGGGGGGGGGCTGCCCCCCACCCCCCTCTCCCCCCCCAGGGCCCTCCCCTCTCACCGCATCGCCGTCCCGGGTCCAGGCCCTGCCGTTGGGCACAAACTTGCCCTGGCTCTGCCGCTTCTTCTGGCCCCCGTCCGCGAACTTACAGAGCAGGGGGTCCGGGGGGGCTGGGGAGGGGGCAGCAGCCACAGCTGGCAGTCAGCCCTCGCTCCCTGCCCCCACTCCCACGGCCCCCCCCCCTCACCCAGGAGCCCCCCCCCCCCCATTCCCCCCAGCCCACCTGGCACCCCGGGTGGGGTCTTGATGTATTTGCCGTTGAAGTGGCTGATCACCGCCTCGCACTTCTCTGTCGACTCCATCCTGGCAGGAGGGAGGAGGCTGGGCTGGGGGCCACCCGCGGGGAAACCCCCCCCCAACAGCTGCCCCCCAGGCCTGCACAGCAGCCCCCTGCCCCCCCCCCCATGCTCAACCCCAGGCCCCACACAGACCCTTCCCCCAGGCTCCATGGGGCAGCCCCCATCATCTGAGGCACCCCCCCCAGAGCCCACTCTGGGCTGCAGCAGAGAGCCCCCCAGGCTGCAGCAAAGACCCCCCCCTAGGCTGCACAGAGAGATCCCCCCATCTAGGGTGCAGCAGAGGAGCCCCCCCCAGGCTGCACCAGAGAGCCCCCCAGGATCCAGCAGAGACCCCTACTCAGGCTGCACCAGAGACCCCCCCCCCAGGCTGCATCAGAGAGCCCCCCAGGATCCAGCAGAGAGCCCTACTCAGGCTGCACCAGAGACCCCCCCCCAGGCTGCACCAGAGAGCCCCCCAGGATCCAGCAGAGACCCCTACTCAGGCTGCACCAGAGACCCCCCCCCCAGGCTGCATCAGAGAGCCCCCCAGGGTCCCAGAGACCCCCTACTCAGGCTGCACCAGAGACCCCCCACCAGGCTGCAGCAGAGAGCTCCCCACCCGAGGGTGCAGCAGAGGACCTCCCCCCCAGGCTGCACCAGAGAGCCCCCCAGGATCCAGCAGAGACCCCCCCCTAAGCTGCACCAGAGACCCCCCCCCAGGCTGCACCAGAGAGCCCCCCCAGGATCCAGCAGAGACCCCTACTCAGGCTGCACCAGAGACCCCCCCTAGGCTGCACCAGAGAGCCCCCCAGGATCCAGCAGAGACCCCTACTCAGGCTGCACCAGAGGACCCCCCCTAGGCTGCACCAGAGAGCCCCCCAGGATCCAGCAGAGACCCCTACTCAGGCTGCACCAGAGACCCCCCCTAGGCTGCACCAGAGAGCCCCCCAGGATCCAGCAGAGACCCCTACTCAGGCTGCACCAGAGACCCCCCCCCCTAGGCTGCACCAGAGAGCCCCCCAGGATCCAGCAGAGACCCCTACTCAGGCTGCACCAGAGACCCCCCCTCAAGCTCTGTGGGCAGCCCACACAGCCTCCTCCCGAGCTCCCCCCCTGCCGTTTTCCTATGCAGCCCCAGCCCCCCTTCCACAGCCCCCCCCAAACCCCATGCAGCCCCCCCCGCGCCCCCCCCCTTACCGTGCAAAGCCCACCCCCCTGCTGGGCGCGTGGGGGTCCCGCAGGATGCGGGTGGAGACCACCTGCCCGAAAGGCTTCAGCAGGGCCTCCAGCTCCTGCTCGTCCACCCCCAGGGGCAGGTTGGAGATGTAGAGGTTGGTTGGGTCCTGCTCCTGTTGCTGGTGTGAGGAGGGGAGGGGGCTCAAGGGGCTGGCCAGGCCCCGGGGGAGGGTCCTGGGTGGGGGGGTGGGTGTGAAACGGGGACACACCCCCCCCGGGGGGGGCTGTGCTGTACCTTGGCCATCTGAGCCTGCACCCCGCTGGCCTTGAGGGCTGTCACAGCCTTCTGGGCTGCCGTGGGGCTGTCAAAGTCCACGAAGCCATAGCCTTGGGGAGGGGGTGGGGGGCACACAGACAACACAGCAGGGGGGCACAGTGGGGTGAGAAGAGCCCCCCCAAAAACCCCCCAGCCCCCCCCCTGCAGTCCCCCCCCCCCCCCGCAGCCCCCTCCAACCTTTGCACTTGTTGGTCGTCTTGTCCAGGATGGCTTTGGTGGAGACAATCTTCCCATAGCTGGGGGGGGGACAGAGGGGGTGTGGGGGGCTCAGGGCAGGGGCAGAGGGGGGGCAGCAGAGCCTCCCAGTTGACAGGGGGGCTCGGGGAGTGGGGGTTGGGGGGGGTCTTAGCCCCTCACTCACGGCTGGCAGAGCTTGACCAGGTCCTGGTCCGTGGTCCCGGGGTGCAGCCCCCGAATGTAGAGGTTGGTCTTGCTGAGCTGGTCTGCAGCGCCCCCCGCAGGGCTGGGGGGGCCCAAGGGCTGCGCCGGCGGCACATAGGACTGCTGGGGGGCAGGGAGCAGACAGCCAGGCTCAGCACCCGCCCCCCAAATCCCAGCCCCCCCCCTCCCCCCCCAAGCAGCCAAGACCCCGGGGATGAGTCCTGCACATCCTTAGACCCCTACCCCCCTCCAGGCATGGGACCCCCCCCCCGGGGTCTCCCCCCCATCCCCTGGGACACTTCCCATAGGAAAATGAACCACCCCCAGCCCTCCCTCCCTCTCGGGGCTCCCCTCCTCTGTCCCCCAATCCCAGGGGGGTCCCCAGACCCCCACCCCACCCCCCCGGTCCAAGCTCTACTGCAGCTTCCAGCTCCGGGCTGGAGGGGCTGGGGTTTAAACACCCCCCCCACACACAACCCCCCCCCACACACACCCCCCCCAACCCCCAGGGTGCCCCCTTGGCACCCCCCCAGCTCACCCAGGATAGGGCTGGGGGTCACCCCCCCGGCAGGGGGTCCCACATCCCCCCCCCGGCACCTGCACATGTGCACCGCTGCCCCCCCCCCGCCGCGTGTGCGGTGTCCTGGGGGTGATCCCTGGGGGGGGGGGCGGAGGACGGACCCCCTCCCTCCCCCGGGGGGGTCCACGCAGCACCCCCGACCCTCCCCCTTCCTCCCCCGGGGGGGGGGGGGGTGTCTGTGCTGTGCCCCGGAAAGGGAAACTGAGGCAGGGGGGTGCAGGACGCCCCCCGGGATGGGGTGAAAGGCAACCGAAGTTCACCCAAGTGGCCTCCTAACCCCCCCCCCGGCGCCCCCCGCCGCGTGTCCCCGGCCCGTCCCCCGCCGCCCGGTGCCGGAGGGATGCAGCCGGGCCCGGCCCCCGCCGTGCCCGAAGCCCTCCCGGAGCCGAGCCCCGGGCAGCCAGCGGCGGCAGGCGAAGGGGAGGCGGCGCTGGGGGGGGGTCCCCCCTGCCCCCCACCCCTCGTCCCCGCGGGCGCCCGGGGGGGGCTGTCCCGCGGGCAGGATTCCCGCAGCCGCATCACGGCGCAAGGGCTGGGCCCGGGCGCGGGGCCGGCGGAGGCCCGGGGCGGGGTGCGGGGTGCGGGGGGGGGGGGGTGTGGGGTGCGGTTGGAAGGGGAAGCCGGGGGGCAGCGGAGGGGCTGCGGGGGGGGCGCGGCGGTACCTTTCTTGCCGCTCTTGTTGTAGGCGAAGGCGGGCAGGCCGGAGCGCGGCGGGACCGAGAGCAGCATTTTCGGGAGCGCGGAGGGGCCGGGGCAGGCCGGGAGCCAGGCGGGCCCGCGCCTGACGTCACGCCCGGGAGCCAGCCTGGGGATCCGGGCTGCAGCCGCGCAGGACGGCTCCGGCTCCTAGCGCCGCTCACCGGCCGGCCCCCCCCCCTCCGCTCCCCCCTCCCCGCCCTGCCCCGGGATCCCGCTCACCGCCTCCCCCCCCCCGCCCCCCGCCCGCCGCTCGCCCCCGATGGCCGTGGCCGGGGAAAGGGGGGGGGGGGGGGCGGAACGCGAGCGCGCACACATTTCCCCCCCCCCCGCCCCCAACCCCTACCCCCGCTCCCCGCCCGGGGGGGGGGGGGCTGGGCCTCGCTGCCTTCCCGCTCCGCGAGGAGCCCTCCCCGCCTGCCGCCCGGTACCACCGGGGGTTCGCTCCGCGCCCGGCGCCGGGGGAAAGCGATGGCGGCGGGAAAGGTGGGGGCGGGGAGGGCACTGCACGGCCCGGATCCAGGCCCGGGGGTGGGAGGCCGCGGGGGGGGGAAGGCCTGTGGGGGTGTCACTGGGGAGCTAACCCCGGCGCCGGGGCAGCCCCGAGGCGCCGGGCACGGAGGGGGCCGGTGGCGGCCGGGGGGGTGCGGCGCGGGCCCTTTAAGGGCGGGCCCAGGCGGAGGCTCCGCCCCGCCCCTCGCCGCTCTCCGGCGGCCGCCATCGCCCCGCCCCTCGTCCTGCCCCGCCCCTCGCCGCCCTGGCCGTCCGCCATCGCCCCGCCCCTCGCTTCGCCCCCGCCCCCTTGCCGCCCGCGCCCTGGGCGCGGCCATTTTTGAACCGCCGGTCACGTGTCCGCGCGCTCCCCCCTCCCTCCCTCCCTGCCTTCCCCGTCACGTGACAGCCCCGGCCCGGCTCCTCCCACGGCCTGGGGCTCCGCCTCCCTCCCGTGCGCCCCGCGGCGCTGCGCTGGCGTTGGGGGGGGGCAGGAAAGGGGGTCCTGAGCCTCCCCCATGGGGGGGCCTGTGGTATCCTGGGGGGGCGGGGTGGGGGCACCTGAGGCCACCTGGTGATTCTGGGGGGCAGGGTGAGGGGGTCCTGAGGGCACCTTCAGGGTCCGTGGGGCAGCGTGGGGAAGACCGGGGGGGGGGAGCTGTGGAGCAGGATGGGGAGAGCTGAGAATCGCGGGGGGGCTTACGGGGCAGGACAGGGGGTACTGCGGCACGTGGAGGCGCCCGTGGGTGTCTGGGCCACGGTGGAGGGTCCTGGTGGGGGTCTGTGGACCCCCGAGCAGAGGTCGGTGGGGCAGGGTATGGCTTCTGCGGGGCAAGCGCCCACCCGGGGGTCACCGGGGGGGGGCTGTGTGGGGTGGGCACAGCACTGCCAGGCTGCTGTGCCGGGAGGGTCCCAGGGGGTTCTGGGGGGCAGCAGGACACCATGTGCCCTGTGGAGGGTCCCAGCCCGGCACAGGATCAGCTCGGGGGGGCGGGCGGGATGGGCGCGGTGGGATGATGTGGGCAGCAACGGGGGGGGGGGGGCCTGCCCCCCTCGTGCCCCTCAAGCTGCCTCACGTCCGGGGGTGCTCGGTCCCCGCGGCGTGCCCGCGCCTCCCCTTTGTGGCAGCCCCGGGCGGGCACGGAAGGTTCTGGCTCTTTGCAGGGTGTCAGCAGGGCCGGGGGCCCCCGGACCCCCCCCCGGACCCCCCCGCGGTGTGCTTCCCACCCCCCCCCCCCGGGCGCTGTGTGCCCTGTGCTGAGCCAGGGCCTTCCAGCGGCCCTGCTGACTCACCCCACGTGCGAGCCCCGGGCTGCTGAGCTGGCAGCGCTGGGGCACAGGGGCACCCTGCCTGTGAGCCCCCCCCCGCCCCCCTCCTCTTGCTGCTATTCCTCCTCCTCCTCCTCCCCCCCCAAGGCTTTCATCCTGCCCTTTCATCTGGGCACCCAGGGCATGGTCGCTGTGGCAACCCCCCCCCAGCGCTCCAGCTCGTTGCCAGGGCACCCAGAGGTGCTCTGAGCCCAGCCCCAGGACCCCTGGCACCCTCCTTTGCTCCCCCCCCCGCCAGGGGTCTTGGCTCATCCTCACCCCTTTCCTGCACCCCTCTTGTGCCCAGCCTGGGACCTTCCCTTCCTCACATCCTGGGGCCTGGCAGTGCAAGGGTGTGGGGGGTGGCGGTGCCAGGGGGGGCTGGCAGGGCCCGGGGGGGGGTGGGGGAGGGGAGGTTCTCCCTCTCTGGGTCTCCTCTGCGCTCTCCTGGGCCCTGCAGCTGCGCCATGGCCATCGCAGAGGTAAGACCCTGCCGGCGGGTGCCACCCCAGCCCCCGGCCGCCTTGGCACCCCCCCGGAGCCGTGGGCTGGGGCTGGGGGAGGTGCAGGGGCAATCCCCCCCCGGAGTGCCAGCAGCCAGCCCCAGCACAGGGCTGCCTGGGCGCCCTCCAAGTGCCCTCCCCCAGCCCCCCCGTGCCCTCCCTGGCACCATCTCTGCTGCCGGTGTGCCCCCATGGCCGTGCCCCCATGGCCGTGCAGTCGCCATGGTGACCCTGGTGCCAAGGTGCCCCCCTGCCAGGGCGCTGTGGTACCCAGTCCCTGAGGGCCCCAGGGTGTCCCATGGCACACTGCCCCCGCGGTGCCCCCTGGCCACGGGGGCTGCTGACTCGGGCACCGCATCGCTGAGGTCCCCCCACGACCCCCCTCCCCACTGTGGCACCCAGCCCTGGCAGCGCCCCCCCGGGGTGACCCCAGCCCCGCTGTGTGCCCCCAGGAGCTGCGGGGGCGCTGCTTCTGGCGCGGGGTCCTGGCAGAGGCTTTGGCGATGTTCATCTTCGTGGGGGTGGTGCTGGGCACCTCGGCGGCCCCCCGAAGCCCTGGCACCGGCACTGGCCGGGGGGCTGGCGGCCGGGGCGCTGGCTGGCACCCCTGGGGCGCCCCAGGCCAACCCAGCCCTGACCCTGGCGCTGCTCTGCACCCACAAGCTGGGTGCCCTGCGCGGTGCCACCGCGCTCCTGGCCCAGTGCGCCGGGGCGCTGCTGGCCTCCGCCGCTGCCCGCATGGCGCTGCCGGACGGTGCCAGCCTGGTCACCAGGGTGAGTGCCCCCTCCCCCTGCCCGTCCCCCCCCCTCCCCGTCCCCGGGGCACCCCGGGGGCGCTGAGGCCGAGCCTCTTCTGCCAGGTGAGTGCCACGGGGACGGCCGGGCAGGCGCTGGCCTGGGAGACCTTTGCCACCTTCCAGCTGGCATTCGTTGCCTTTGCCACCGCCCACCGGGCGACCCCCGGGGCCGGGCTGGCCCTGGGCAGCGCGGTGGCTGCCGGTGCCCTGACCGCGGTGAGGATCCCACCCCCCACACACACCTCCCCCCACCCCAGCCCCCGCCCCGGGGCTGCCACCCCCCAGCCCCTGCCAGCCTGATGCCCCCCGCGCCCCCCGCAGGGACCCTTCTCGGGGGGCAGCATGAACCCCGCGCGCTCCCTGGGGCCGGCCATCGTCACCGGCGTCTGGGACGACCACTGGGTGAGTTCCTGGCACCCCTGGGTGCCACCCTGAGGGGCTCCAGTGCAGGATGGGTGCCCCCCAGCTGCAGTGTGCACCCCCCACCCGCCCCGGTCCTGTGCCCCCCCCAGCGCAGGGCTCCCTGCTTCTGCCCTTCAGGTACCCCCTGGACCGGTGCCCCCTCTGCTCATCCCCGGCTTGGGTCCTTCTGGTGCCTCCCTCACAGGATGGGTGCCCTGAGTGCCCACCCTGGGGCAGTGCCCCCCCCCCCAGTGCCCCCATCCCAAATGTGTCATCACCACCCCCCCGCCCCTCCCCTCCCCCCCGGTTCCTCACATCCTCCAGCCCAGCTCCCGGCACTGCCGTGGGGTCCCCCGGTCCCACTCCCACCCCCAGAGCAATGCTTAGCAGCCCCTCGGGCCGTGTCCCCCTGTCCCCCCCACCCCGGACCCCCTCCTGACCCCCTGTGCCCCCCCGCAGGTGTACTGGCTGGGGCCGGTGCTGGGCGCGGTGCTGGCTGCGCTCTCCCATGAGTTCCTCTTCGCTCCCGGTGCCCCCCGGGAGAAGCTGGGGGCCTGCCTCTGCTGCCGGGACACGGCCCCTGGTGGAGACCACCACCCCGGCCCCCTCCTCACCCTCCACCCTCGGCCCCCCGCCCCCCGCAGCCCATCGGGGCCGGGACGCGGCTTGAACCTCCCAGCCCCGCTTGCTCCATCCAGTGGCACAGGGTCCCCAACGACCCCTCCCCAGCGGCGCCCCCCGAGCACAGCACCCCCCCGAGCACAGCACCCCCCACCCAGGGCACGGCGCCCCCCACCCAGGGCACGGTGCCCACCTGCAAGGTTTAGGGGGGGGGGGCTCCAGGACCACCGTGGTGGGGAAGAGATGGATTAAAGGCTTTGGGTTGGAGCTGGGTGCAGAGTGGTGGTGTGGGGCTCGGGGGTGGGGGGTCTGGGGGGGTGGTGTGAGGTTCAGGGGTGGGGGTCTGGGGGTGGTGGGGGTGGGGCTCAGGGGTGGGGGTCTGGGGTGGTGGTGTGGGGCTCGGGGGTGGGGGTCTGGGGGGGTGGTGTGAGGTTCAGGGGGTGGGGGTCTGGGGGTGGTGGTGTGAGGTTCAGGGGTGGGGGTCTGGGGGTGGTGTGAGGTCAGGGGTGGGGGTCGGTGGTGTGGGGCTCGGGGGTGGGGGTCTGGGGGGGGTGGTGTGAGGCTCGGGGGTGGGGGTCTGGGGGTGGTGGTGTGGGGCTCAGGGGGGTAGTGTGAGGCTCGGGGGTGGGGGTCCGGGGGGGGGGTGTGAGGCTCGGGGGTCTGGTGGTGGTGGTGTGGGGCTCAGGGGGTGGTGTGGGGCTCGGGGGTGGGGGTCTGGGGTTGTCTCCCCCCGGGAGGTGGATGGAGGTTCAGAGCCGCAGGGATGTGGTGCTGAGGGCCACGGCTCAGCCCCAGCTGCGGTCCCGGAGGATGCTGAAAGTCTTCTCCCAGCTCCAACCCATCCCAGGAGCCTCATCCTGCACCCCCCACCACCACCCCCCGACACCACCCCTGGCCCACCCGAGCAGCATCTCCCTCCCAGTGGCCCCGCTGGGGGGGTGGGGGCCGGACCCCCTGCGGCCCCGTCCCGTGCCGGGGCGCTGAGGCAGCAGAGTCCTTTGTCAGCTCCTCTGCAGCTCCGGCAGTTTTCGGGGGCCGCCAATGGCCAGGTCCGGTCCTAATCCCGGCCCAGCTCGGGCTTTAGGGGCCGCTAAGCCGAGCTGAATAAACCCTGCCGCAGACAACGGGGCCGGGCGGGGGGGAGCCCCCACGGCCCCCTGGTGGGGCTGGCCCGGGGGGGGTACCCAGGCCCCCTCAGGGTCCCCTCAATATGTCCCCAAAAGGCTTGGGCGGGGGGGGGGGGGGTCCTCAGTGCTGACCTCAGCCCTCCCCCCGCGGTGGTCACCCCAACCCCACAGCTATTGGTCACAGCCCCCCACACCCCCCCGCACCTCTCAGCACCCCCGGGTAGGGCAGCCCTGGAAATGAAGGGGTGAAGCTCGGGGGGGGGGGGGGGGGGGGGGGGGGCGTCCCCCCCCATCCTGGGGGGTCGTGGGGCTGCCCTTGGCGTTGGGGGTGGGGGGGTGGGGGAAGGAATCCCCCAGCGCTGGGCAGCGAAGTGGTTAAGGGAGTGGGGGGTGGGGGGGGCCGGGGGGGGTGTGACGGGGGCCGGGATCCCACCCCCGGGGGCCTGGCCTGGGGGTGCTTATAAAGGCGTGCGCGGGTGGCCCCCCCGGGGAGGGGAGCGGGGCCGCGGAGGGCAGCGGGGGTCAGGCCATGCGGGAGCTGCGTTCCTCCTCCTTCTGGAGGGCCATCCTGGCCGAGTTCCTGGGCAGCCTCCTCTATGCCCTGCTGGGGCTGGGGGCTTCCCTGCGCTGGGTCCCGGGACCCCCCAGCGTCCTGGGGGCCGCCCTCGCCTTCGGCTTGGCCCAAGCCACGGTGGTGCAGACGCTGGGTCCCGTCAGCGGGGGTCACATCAACCCTGCCATCACCTTGGCGTTCCTGATGGCCTCGCAGCTCTCCCTGCCCCGAGCCTTGGGCTACCTCCTGGCGCAGGTCCTGGGGGCGCTGGCCGGGGCGGGGGGTGCTCTACGGCTTGACACCGGCCCCTGTCCGCGGCACCCTCGGCCTCAGTGCGGTGAGCTTGGGGCGGGGGGGGGGCTTGTAGGGGCTTGGGGTGGGGTGGGGTGCAGGGAATGAGGCTGCAAGAGGTGATTTTGGGGTCCCGTGGGGGTGTGGTGGGAGCTGGGAGAGGCTGAACTGAAGGGGGAGTGGGGATGGGAGGTTGGGGGTGCTGGGGGGGGGGGGGTTTGAGGTACTGTGGGGTAGGAAGTGGAGGGGGGGAAGCCTCAAAAGGTGTTTTGGGGTGCTGGGGAGGGACACAGCGGGGGGCTGTGGGGTTCAGAGATGCCGAACTGGGGGGTTGGGGTGCTGGGGGGCAGGGTGGTGAGGGGGGGGTTGTGGGGTTTGGAGATGCTGACCTGGGGCTTTGGGGCGCTGGGGGGGGGGGGGGCAGTAGGGGGGAATTAGGGGCTCCAGGAGGAGGTGCTGGAGGCTTTGGGGCACTGGGGGGGGGGGGTCAGTGGGAGGGAATTAGGGGCTCCAGGAGGAGGTGCTGGAGGCTTTGGGGCACTGCGGGAGGAAGCTTTTGGGGGCTGAGCAGCGATTCGGGGTGCAGTTGGGCTTGGGAGAGGAGGGAGTTCCGGGGTGGGGAAGGGTCGAGAGGGTCCCTGGGGTGCTGAGCGCCCCCTCCCCTCGCAGCTGCACCCCGGCGTGGGGCCCGGCCAGGGCACGGTGGTGGAGCTGCTCCTGACTGCCCAGTTCGTGCTCTGCGTCCTGGCCAGCTTCGATGAGCGGCAGGATGGGCGCCCGGGCGCCGCCGCCCTGCCCGTCGGCCTCTCCCTCGCCCTCGGACACATCTTTGGGGTAAGGCTGGACCCTGGGGGGGGCCTTATGGGGGGTGGGGGGAGAGGGGGGTGTCTGGGACGATGGTGGCAGCCGGCCGGCACCCCCCTGACCCCCCCCCCTCCCGCAGATCCACTACACCGGCGCCGGCATGAACCCTGCGCGCTCCTTCGCCCCCGCCGTCATCACCCGCAGCTTTGCCAACCACTGGGTAAGTGTGGGGGGGGACACCCCCTTCCCCCCGCCCCCCATCTCCCCCAGGCCCCCCTGCTGCTCCCCACCCTGCCTGCACCGCTGGCTAAGTGTGGTGAGGGACCCCCTGCCCCCCGCCCCGCCCCGCTCACCGTGCCTGCACCGACGGGGGCGGGGGGTGAGGGGGGGGGTCGCCAGGATGGCTCCAGCAGCACCCACAGGGGTGCTGGGGGCTGGGCAGGCAGTGCCCCCCCCCCCCCCCCGAGCCCTGCTGTGTGTCCCCCCCCCAATATCTCACAGCTGCCTCCTGGCACTGGGCCGTGGGTGCTGAGACCCCCATAGGGGTGGGGCCGTGGGTGCTATGCTCCAGAGGCCAAGGGGCAGCATTGGACCCCCCAAAACTGGGGACCCCCAGCGCCCTGTATAGGTGGGGGTGGAGGGCACCAGAACCCTGAAACCAGAGACCCCCAGAGCTGGGGACCCCAGGGACCCCTGAGCCCCACAGACCAGCGCAGGTGATGCTGGGGACCCCCGAAGCTGGGGACCCCTAAAGCTGGGCAATCCAGAGCCTCATAGGCTGGGGCAGGGGGTGCTGGACCCCTGAAACCAGGGACCCCCAAAGCTGGGGACGCCCAGAAGCTGGCAGGCTGGGACAGGGGGTGCTGGACCCCCCCCCCCCCAAGATGAGGAACTCTCAGAGCTGGGAACCTCCCTGCCCAGGGCAGGTCTGAGCCAGCTCCCACAGGGACAGGGGGGTGGGGGCTTGGGGGGTTGGGGGGGAGGCTTCCCCCACTCTCCCGGGGGGGTGTCGGTACCGGGGTGCCCACATCGGCCCCCCATCCCCTCCCCCCCCAGGTGTACTGGGCGGGCCCGCTGCTGGGGGCGGCGCTGGGCTCGGTGCTTTACGAGTTCGCTCTGTGCCCGCGGCCGCGGAGCTTGGCCGAGCGCCTGGCCGCGCTCAAGGGAGAGCCTCCTGCCGTTACCGAGCCGCCGCCGGAGCCGCCGGCCGAGCCGCTGGAGCTGAAGACCCAGGGGCTATAAAGCGGGACCTGTCCGGTCGCCACGGTGTGTCCCCGTTCCCCCTCTCCCCCTCCCTCCCTCCCCACCCCCCCGTCCCCGGGGGTGCCGCCGGGGATGCCGCCGGGGATGCCGCGGTGCGTGTGGTGCGTGTGTGTGAGGAGCGGCGGGCGACCGGCAACTGGCGACCGGGACCCGACCGGGAACCTAACCGGGACCCTCACCGGGACCCGGGGAACCAGCAACCGGCAATTGGCGACCGGGAAGCGGCGGCAGGGAAGCGGGGAGCTGGGAAGCAGGGCGCTGGCCCTGACCTAAGCGGGCTGGAGCGCACCGGGCTGGGGCCGCCCCCGCTCCGCCCCGGCCCCGGCGGCAGTTCTGTGTTCGGTGAATTAAAGCTGCTCTTTTATTTTGGTAACTGCTGCTGCTCCTCCTGGGGGGCCGGGGGGAGGCTGGGCCGGTGGGGAGGCTGAGCCGGGGGGCGCCGAGCCGGGGGGCGCTGGGCTCCTGCTCCGCTCTGCGCCGCACTCCTCCACGCCGAGGCTCTGTGCTGGGCTCCTTCCCTTCCCTGGAATGGGGACTGGGTTGGGGCTGGGCTCCTGCTCCACAATGGGATGAGGCGGCACTGGATTCCTTCTCCAGACCCATGTGGACCCCTGCAGACCCCTCCAGATCCCGGACAGACCCCTGTGGGGGGGGGGTGTGCTGTCAGTGAGGGTTGGGGTCCCTGTGGGATTCCAGCTTTGGGGGTCCAGCAGGATTTGGGGAGGTCTCACTGTGGCTTTTGGTGTCCCTGCAGCCCCCCTGTACCACCCCTATGCCATCTTATGCCACCCTGTGCCCCCCCTGTGCTCCCAGCCCCTCCCAGCCCCTCCCAGCCCCTTTCCTCATCCCAGGGGTTTCAATCCCCACCCCCCCCCCGGGTTGCCTCCTCACTGGAACCCTGCCCCCAGCGCTGCCAGAGGGGGACAGGGACAGGGCTGGGAAAGGCCAGGGCAGGCTGGGCACAGGGACAAGGGCTGGGGGCACTGCTGGGCACAGGAGAGGGCTGGGGTGGGCACAGGGACAGAGCTGGGGAGGGGGCAGGAGGTAGGGGCAGGAGAGAGGGGCAGGAGAGAGGGGCAGGGTTTGGGACAGGAGAGAGTTGGGGTGAGGACAGGGGTGAGAGTTGGGGTGACTCTGCCGGGGCCAGGCCAATGTGGGGCACAGGGCTGGGGGCACTCTCGGTGACACAGTAGGGTTGGGGGCACTGGCTGGGACAGGAGGGCGCTGGGGACACTGCTGGGGGGCAGGGGCAGAGCTGGGCTGGAGGCAGCCGCACCAGCAGCCGCCGCTGGGGGGCAGCAGATACCCCGCCCGGGGAGGGGGCGGGCACCGAGTCGCTAGGGCCAGCTGGGGGCGCTAGAACTGGGAGGGACTGAGGGGGGGGCCGGGAGGGGATTGGGAGGGGATTGAGGGGGGTCTGGGGCAGCCTGGGAGGGGTCTGGGGCAGGCTGGGAGGGGTCTGGGGCAGCTGGGGACTAAAGGAGGACTGAGAAGAGCTGGAGGGGACTGGAGGGGACTGGGAGAGACTAAGGGGGACTGGGGAGGGCCTGGGGGGGGTCTGAGAGAACTTGGGGGGACTGGGAATGATCTAGGAAGGACTGGGTGGACTGGGTGGGGGTCTGGGGCAGCCTGGGAGGGGTCTGGGGCAGGCTGGGGACTAAAGGAGGATTGAGGAGAGCTGGAAGGGACTGGGGGAGACCAAGGGGGACTGGGGAGGAACTGGGGGGGACTGAAAGGGACTGGGGGGGACTGAGAGAACTGGGGGGGACTGGGAGTGATCTAGGAGGGACTGGGTGGACTGGATGGGGGTCTGGGGCAGCCTGGGAGGGGGTCAAAAGCCTGGGAGGGGTCTGGGGCAGCTGGGGGACTAGAGGAGGACTGAGAAGAGCTGGAGGGGACTGGAGGGGACTGGGAGAGACCAAGGGGGACTGGGGAGGGCCTGGGGGGACTGAAAGGGACTGGGGGGGGACTGAGAGAACTGGGGGGGGATTGGGAGTGATCTAGGGGGGACTGGGTGGACTGGGTGGGGGTCTGGGGCAGCCTGGGAGGGGGTCAAAAGCCTGGGAGGGGGTCTGGGGCAGCCTGGGAGGGGTCTGGGGCAGGCTGGGGACTAAAGGAGGATTCAGGAGAGCTGGAGGGGACTGGGGGGGGGACTGGGGGGCAACTGGGGGCACTGGGAGGGACTGAGCTGGGACTAAACTGGGAGGACTTGGGGGGAGCTGGGAGGGGGCTGCCAGGGTTTGTTTAGTGGCTTATTGAGTCTGGGGGCTCTGGGGGGGGGGGGGGGTCTGGTGCCCCACCGGGAGACCCCCACCCCCCAACCCCCCAAACTGTTTGAGCTGGGCCTGGGGCACGGCAAGCAGAGCCCCAGGGCAGGGCTGAAGGGAAGTGGGGCACAGGGAAAGGTCTGCAGGGAGCAGCGGCAGGAGGGGGCTGGGGACACGGGGGGGGGCGACGTTGGGGGGGCAGTGTTGGGGGGGCAGTGTTGGGGGGGCAGTGTTGGGGGGATGGATTTGGGGGGATGGATGGGGGGGTGTTGAGGAGGGGGGGGTGTTGGGGAGGGGGAGTTGGGGGGGATGGATGTGGGGGTGTTGAGGAGGGGGATGCTGGGGGGGGGCAGTGTTGGGGGGCAGTTGGGGAGCAGGATGTTGGGGAGGGGGTATTGGGGGGGCTGTTGGGGAGGGGGATGTTGGGAGGGGAGGTTTGGGGGGGATGGATGTGGGGGGGTTGAGGAGGGGGAGTGTTGGGGTGGGGGATGTTGGGGGGGTGTTTGGGGGGGGTGTTGAGGAGGGGGGATGTTGGGGGGGCAGTGTTGGGGGGCAGTTGAGGAGGGGGGTGTTGGGGAGGGGGTATTGGGGGGGATGGATGTGGGGGTGTTGAGGAGGGGGATGTTGGGGTGGGGGGTGTTGGGGGGGCAGTGTTGGGGGGATGTTGGGGAGGGGGTGTTGGGGGGTATTGGGGTGCTATAGGGGATATTGGGGGGTGTTATTGGGGGGGTATGGGGGGTGCTATGGGGGGGGTGTTGAGGAGGGGAGTGTTGGGGGGGGGATGTTGGGGGGGCAGTGTTGGGGGGTGTTGGGGAGGGGGTGTTGGGGGGGGAGGGATGTGGGGGGGTTGAGGAGGGAGAGTCTTGGGGTGGGGGATGTTGGGGGGGGTGTTTGGGGGGGGTGTTGAGGAGGGGGATGTTGGGGGGGGCAGTGTTGGGGGGCAGTTGGGGAGCAGGATGTTGGGGAGGGGGTGTTGGGAGGGATGGATGTGGGGGGGGTGTTGAGGAGGGGGAGTCTTGGGGGGTGTTTTGGGGGGGCTGTTGGGGAGGGGGATGTTGGGGGGGCAGTGTGGGAGGGGGGTGTTGGGGTGGGGGAGTTGGGGAGGGGTGTTGGGGGGGGATGGATGTGGGGGTGTTGAGGAGGGGCAGTGTTGGGGGGATGTTGGGGAGGGGGCGTTGGGGTGGGGGGCGTTGGGGGAGGGTGTGTTGGGGGGTGCTGTGGGGGGTGTTGAGGAGGGGCAGTGCTGGGGGTGGTGTTTTGAGGGGGTTTTGGGGGGGGCCCTCCCCTCCCCCGTCCCTGCCCCCATCGCCCCCGGGGCTGTCAGGGCTTGGGTGGATGATAAGCGCAGGACCCCCCCCCAGCCCCCCCCCGGGGCTGTGCCCCCCCCCGGGCCCCTCCCGGCCTGGCTGTGCCCTGCAGCCCGCCCCCCGCCTGCAGCCCCCCCCCCCGCCTGCAGCCCCTCCCCCAGGCGCGGCCAGCCCGGGGGGGCACCTGGCGCCTGTCGTGACAGGCCGAGAGCTCCCTGGGCTCCCCCCGCTGCCGGGACAGCCGCTGTCACGACACAGCCGCCCGCAGTGACAGCTGACAGAGCCCTGCGGACGCCTAGGCCGCGGCGAGGCCACTGTCGCAAGGGGCAAGCGGCTGTCGCGACAGCGCTGCGAGGGGCAGTGAGAGGAACGGGCGGGGGGCAACAGAGCGCCGCTGTCGCGACAGGGCTCGCGTCACCGAGCCGACCTGGCAGCCCCGAGGAGCGTCCCCGGCCCGGGGGCTTCCACCCCTGGGCACAGGCAGCGGCCAGGGCCGGGGGCGGAGCCAGCACCAACATGGCGCCGTTTCCGCCACCTTCCCGGCCCCGCCGAGCCGTCCCTCCAAGGGCGCAGCCCGGCCGCTCGCCCCTCCTCCTCGCAGCGCCCCATTGGCCAGTTTGAGACGGAGCGCCGCTCCCGTTGGCGGGGCCGCCCGCCGCGACGGACGCCTCCCGGCTCTGATTGGGCAGCGCGCCCGTCAGTGTGCGAGCCCGCCTTCCTCCTCTGCGGAGACGGCAGCGTCGGTTGGCTGCGCGCGCTGCCAGTCACTCCCCCGCCCAGCCTCCCGCCGCCTATTGGAGGCGCCGCACGCCCATCACGCCGCGGCCCACGCCGCCGCGGCCGCTCCCATACGGGGTCTCCCTGCGAGCCCGCGCGGCCTCCCATTGGCCCGCACCACCGCCGGCCCACCCCTGCCGCTCCCCCATTGGCCATCGCTCGGGGCGCTTCCCCTCCCCCACGGGGCGGGGCGGGCGCCTCCCGCCTCCCTCCCCCCTCCCCGGGCCCGCCCTCTCTCCCTACTGGCGGCTACTCCTATCGCTCTCCAGCCCGCGGAGGCGCCCCATTGGCGGACGAGGCGGAGGGGGCGGGGCCGCGGGGCCGGGGCCGCGGTGCGCGGCTCCCTCCCTCGGCAGCCCCTTGGCGGTCACCGGCGGGGTTAGGCCGCCTCGTCAGCGAGCCGGGCCCGCCCGCCCCTCCTCGCCCCCGCCCCGCCACCGCTCGGGTTCGTCCCCTCCCGGCCACCATGAGCGGTAAGGACCGGCGGGGCGGGGGGGTGGTGAGGGGGGGGCCCAGACACACGCAGACGGCGGCGCCCGCCCGCTCGGAGGGGCCAGAGGCGGCCCCGCCCCACGCCGGGCCGGGCCCCGCCGGGCCGGGCCTCGTTGAGCCGAGTCGAGCCGGGGGGGACCTGCCGGGGGAGGGACCCGGGGGAGGGGGGAAGGCCTCGGGGGAGGGACCCGGCGAACGGGCCGGGCCGAGCCGGGCGCGGAGGAGCGGGGAAGGAGCGCGCGGGGGGGGGGGGGGGGCGGCGGGCCCCGGTTGTTGGGGGCGGGGGAGGGGGGGTGGTCCCGGTTGTCGGGGGCGGGAGGCCCTGGTTGTTGAGGGGATGTGAAGGAGGATTCCGGGGGATCCAGAGCGGAGAGGAAGGGGTTTGGGGGGCGGGGGGCACACAGGCGCTCCCCCCCCCTTCCCCCCCCCCTCCCTTCCCCCCCCCCCGGCAGAAGGCGCCTGCGGGGGCGGAGGGACGGGGGGGGGGGGAGGGAAGGGAAACGGCGTGAAAGAACCGGGGGTAGAGGGACCGTGGGTGAAGGGGAACCGTGCAGAGCCATGAGGTGCGGGGGGGGCTTTGAGGTGGGAGGGAAGTCGTGGGGCTGGGGGCCCGGGGGGGGGGGAACGCTCGGGATGGGAGCCAGGAGGCAGGAGGGGGCCGGAGCCTGGGGGGCAGCCGTGGGGGGCAGCCGCGGGGGTGCTGTGTTCTGCTGGGGGGTATTTGGGGAGGGGGGGGGCAGGAATGAGGGGCGCGGGTCCTGGGCAGGGAGGAACGGGGGCGGGGAGGTGGGGGGGAGCGAAGGGGGCTTCGGGGGGGAGCAGGAGCGCGGCCGCGGTGGGGGAAGCCCTGGGGAGCTCCGTGGGCTGGACCCGCGGCGGGGAATCCCGTGGGCAGGGCAGGGCAGGGCAGGGAGAGGGCGGCGGGGCGGACCGCGGCAGCACCGGGGCGGATCCCGGCAGCACCGGGGCGGGAGCTGTGCTCCGGGGCCAGCCGGGATGGGGGGGCCAGCCGGGATGGGAAAGGGGAGGCCCGGGGAGGACCTCGACGGAGGCCAGGGAGTGTCCCGGGCGGCCGGGGAGGAGCCGGAGCCTGGAGCGGGGCCAGGTCCTCCTCCGCCTGTGCCGCTGCCAGCTCCCCTTTGGCAGCTCGCTCCGCTCCCCAGCCCCTTCCGACCCTTCCCTCGCATGGATCCCCCCGCAGAGCGCTGGCCGGCGCGGGGTGCCCCCTCCCCGCCGCCGCCGCCCCCCGGCCTGCCCGCCCGCCGCCTCCTCACGCCCCCGACCTCCTTTTCCTGCCCCAAGATGTCTTTTAATTCCCTCTGCCCTTCCCCGCCCCGGCAGACCAAGAGAGCCCCGAGGAGATGGCAGCCGTGAAAGCCCGAGAAGGGCGAAGGCGACGCCAGCAGCAACAGCAGCGCAGGCAGCGGGGAGGGCCAGGTGAGCAGGGGGCGGGGAGCAGCAGCCCCGAACCCCCAACCCTCCCGGGGCGGGGGGGGCGGCTGGGGAGGGCTTGGTCCTCCCCGTGGCAAAGTCCAGGGCCGAGCCGAGGGCAGCGACGCTCGGCTGGGCTCCCCCGGGGGAGAGGAAGAGGAGGGCGGCCAAAGGCTCGGCGGGGCCGGGGAGGGGGAATGGAAGGGGAAGCGGCACCGCGGCCAAGCTCCCCGACCCGCGGCGCCCCCCGCCGCTTCCCCTCCTCCCTCTTCCTCCTCCTCCCTCCTGTGCTCTCCAAAACCACTCCTCGCTCCCAGGAAAGCAGAGGGAACAATTCCCCTTGCTCCCAGTAAACAGCACAGCCCCAGCTGGCCCTGCTCCAGCTTTGGGGGGGTGCCCGCAGACGCCTCCCTGCCTTGCTTGGTGTTTCCCTGCGGGGTTGTTCCCCTGCAGGGCCCGGGGGTGGGGGTGGGGGTGGGGGAAGGAATCTTTCTGCCGGGTGAGGTTTTTTTTTCTCCTCCTCTTTTCTTTGGTGGTGGTGGTGTTTTTTTTTTCCATGCTGCCTCATTCCCTTTTCCTCCTTCCCAGAGGATTCCTCCCTCTGGGCTCAGCCTGGCTCTGGCAGTTGGTGTTTTGCAGGAAGCTGTGTTTATCTTTTGCAGGGAGGCTCCTCCCTGCTTTTCATGTCGGGCTGGGGCTGGGTTCTGCTGTTTGGGGTGGGGTTGGGGTTGGGTTGTTTGTCCTACCCCTTCCTTTTTTTTTTTCCTCTCTGAGCCACCTCCTGAACTCCTCCTCCTTCCTCTTCTCTCCTCCCTCCTCCCTCCCCCCCGTAGGAATCGCAGCCTTCCCCCCTGGCTCTGCTGGCAGCCACCTGCAGCCGGATCGAGTCCCCCAACGAGAACTCCAACAGCTCGCAGGGTGGTGGGCAGCCAGGGGGGAGCAGTGAGCTGGACCTGAGCGCTGCTGCCCGCTCAGATCGCTCAGTCTGCCAACGGCTGGCAGATCATCTCCACCGGTTCCACCACCCCCACCCCCGCCAAGGAGCAGGGCGGCAGCGGCGGCGGGCAGCGGCGGCGGCGGCTGGGGGGCGGCGGGGGAGGGCGCCAAGGGCCGGCCGGTGAGCGCCGGGCAGGTACGTGGTGACCACAGCTTCCAGCCTGCAGAACCAGCAGGTGCTGGCCGGGCTGCCAGGGGTTCTGCCCAACATCCAGTACCAGGTCATCCCCCAGTTCCAGACCATCGATGGGCAGCAGCTGCAGTTCGCCGCCGCCGCCGCCCCGGCCCAGGTCAACGTCCAGCAGGACGCCGCGGGGCAGCTGCAGATCATCCCCGGCGCCAACCAGCAGATCATCACCAGCAGGGCCGGGACCAGCAACCTCATTGCCATGCCCAACCTGCTGCAGCAGGCTGTGCCCATCCAGGGCGGTGGGCCTGGCCAACAACACCCTCTCAGGGCAGGACCCAGTACGTGGCCAACGTCCCCGTGGCCCTCAACGGCAACATCACCCTGCTGCCGGGTCAACAGCGTGGCTTGCCAGCCTGGCTCCCACCTCCCAGACCGTCACCATGAGCAGCTCTGGCTCCCCCAGACAGCAGCTCCCAAACTGTGCCCTCCAGCTCCGCTGCCACCTCCAGCAACGCCGCCGCCGGCGCCGCCACCTCCCAGGGCGGCTCCGGAGCCTTCTTCACCAACGCCAACAGCTACTCCACCACCACCAACCACCAGCAACTTGGGCATCATGAATTTCTCCACCAGTGCCACCGGTGGGCAGCAGTGTCCAGTCCCAGACCCCCCAGAGGGGCAGCGGAGGGCAGAGCTCGGACTCCTTGCAGAGCTCGGTCCCGGGGGGTGGCTTTGCCGGGGGGGGCAGCAGAAGGAGGGGGGAGCAGGGGCAGCAGGCCCAGCAGCAGCAGCAGCAGCAGATCCTGATCCAACCCCAGCTCGTGCAGGGGGGGGCAGACCATCCAAGCCCTCCAGACCACCCCCCTCTCTGGGCAGACCTTTGCCACCCAAGCCATCTCTCAGGACGCTCTGCAGAACCTCCAGCTGCAGGCCGTCCCCAACTCCGGGGGCCCATCATCATCCGCACCCCCACGGTGGGGCCCCAACGGCCAGGTCAGCTGGCAGACCATCCAGCCTCCAGAACCTGCAAGTGCAGAACCCCCAAGGCTCAGACAATCACCTTGGCCCCCATGCAGGGAGTCTCCCTGGGGCAAACTGGCAGCACCAGCACCACCCTCACCCCCCATCGCCTCCCTCCCCAGCGGCACCGTCACCGTCAACGCCGCCCAGCTCTCCTCCGTGCCAGGCCTCCAGACTATTAACCTCAGTGCCTTGGGAGCCTCTGGGATCCAGGTTCATCAGCTCCAAGGGGTTGCCCTTGGCCATTGCCAACGCCACTGGTGAGTCCACCCCGCTCCGCCTGCCCCCTGGGGAGCTCCTCGGCGGTGCAGGCTGGGGCCGGAGCTGCTGGAAGGGCTGAAACGAGGAGGGCCCTGTGGGCCTGTGCCAGGGCTGCAGGTGGTGGGGGCTGCTGCCAGGTGGGGGAGGAGGTGTGGAGGGGCTTGGGTGGCCTGTGGTGGCCCCAGGGGTGCAGGTGTGGAGGGGCTTGAAGGTGGCCCAGGGGTGCAGGTGTGGAGGGGCTTGAAGGTAAGTTGTTGTAGCCCAGGGATGGAGGTGCTGAGGGTCTTGAAGGTAACTTGTGGTGGCCCAGGATGGAGGTGCTGAGTCCCTTGAAGGTGGCCCAGGAGGGAAGGTGCTGAGTCCCTTGAAGGTGGCCCAGGAGGGAAGGGTGCTGAGGGTCTTGAAGGTGGCCCGGGGGGGGAGGTGTGGAGGGGTCTTGAAGGTGGCCCAGGAGGTTGGAGGTGGCCCAGGGGTGGAGGTGCTGAGTCCCTTGGAGGTGGCCCAGGGGTGGAGGTGCTGAGTCCCTTGGAGGTGGCCCAGGGATGGAGGTGCTGAGTCCCTTGGAGGCTTCCTGGGGGAGCCTCTGGTCTGATTAACTCTTGGCTGACTGCTAAGGAGGAAGATGCTTGTGAGGGGGGAGGGAGGGAGATGTTGGAGGAGGAGGAGGAGCAGCTGGCAAGTGGGCTGGTGCTGGTGCTGGCCCTGGGGGGGAAGTCTTGACCCCCTCCCCACCCCCAGAAGAGAAGTTTGGAGGAGTTTCTGCTCTCATTAACTCTCAGGAGGCTGATTGAGGGGGGGAGGATGAGGAGGAGATGGCTGTGAGGGGGGAAGGAGGGAGATGGTGGAGGAGGAGAAGCAGGGGACAAGGGGATGGGTGCTGGTGGTGGCCCTGGGAGGGTTAAGCCTTGCTGAGGGCTGGGTTGGGGCAGCCCTTGGGCTGCTTGGCCTCTTGAGTGGCTGCTGAGGAGGAGGTGGTTGTGAGTGGGGAAGGGGCTGGGGGGGCAGCGTGGCTTTGTCCTGGGCCCTGCTGGCCACCCCTGGGCTGGGCTCTCAGGGCAGTGCTGGGGGGGGGGGAGCCAGCAGGACTTCTGCAGAGTGCCCCCAACCCCTCCCTGCCCTGCCTGGAGCGAGCAGGCAGAGCCTCAGAGCCCTGGGGGAGCTTCCCAGGCAGGGCTGGGAGCGGCAGGCTCCAGCCTGGGAGTTTCAGCCTCCAGCTGGGGGCTGGCCTGGGCCCTGGGGAGCTGCAGAGAGCTGGAGCAGGGCAGAGCTGCTCAGGGCCCTCCAGGTCCATCCCCACAGCACGGGGGGGGAGGGGGTGTGGGGAGGGTCACAGATTGTGGTGGGGAAGGGGAAGGGGGGGACCATGGTGAGGAAGGAGTTGGGGAAGGGGGGGAGGGGAAGGTGGGGAAGGGAAGGAAGGAGGAGCATGGTGGGGAAGCATCTGAGCCCATGCAGGGGAAGGGCTTGAGGAGCAGAGCCTGGAGGGGGCCAGGGAGCTCGGTGGGGAGAGGGTTGAAGGCTCCAGCCCGGGAGGGGCTGAGGAGCTCAGTGGGGTCCCTTGGAAGCTCCTGGGGGAGCCTGAGGGTTCCTCAGCTTCCCCCTGGGGAGCCAAGCCCGGGCTGGGGGCCAGGCAGCCCCTGCAGCCCCTCTTGCTCCTCCACTTGCTCTGGGGCTCCAGAGCCCCTTGCTGGATCTAGGCACAGCGCTGGGGGGGGCCCAGAAGCAGCACCCCCCCCTCCCCTGCCCCCCTCCCCTGCCCCCTCCCCTGCCCCCCTCCCCTGCCCCCTCCCCTGCCCCCTCCCAGTTGCTCAACCCGAGTGGTGCCTCCTTGGCAGCCTTGTTTTGCTGTTGCTACAGCAGAGCCCAGCTCCAGCCCTGCCCCAGTCGGGATTAGCCTGATCCGGGCCGGGGGGGGCAGGGGGGGCGGGGGGAGACCTGTGGAGGGCTGGGAGGAAGCTGGGGGGCAGGGAGGGGCCCCTGGGGCTGTGGCCACCTGGGCTTGGCTGGGTAGCAGGGGGCTGAGGGCTTTGTGTCAGGACAGGCTGGGTCTGGAGGGGTTTGTGTCGTGACAGGCCGGGTCTGGAGGGGTTTGTGTCGCGACAGGCCGGGTCAGGAGGGGTTTGTGTCGCGACAGGCCGGGTCAGGAGGGGTTTGTGTCGCGACAGGCCGGGTCAGGAGGGGTTTGTGTCGCGACAGGCCGGGTCAGGAGGGGTTTGTGTCGCGACAGGCCGGGTCAGGAGGGGTTTGTGTCGCGACAGGCCGGGTCAGGAGGGGTTTGTGTCGCGACAGGCCGGGTCAGGAGGGGTTTGTGTCGCGACAGGCCGGGTCAGGAGGGGTTTGTGTCGCGACAGGCCGGGTCAGGAGGGGTTTGTGTCGCGACAGGCCGGGTCTGGAGGGGTTTGTGTCACGACAGGCCGGGTCTGGAGGGGTTTGTGTCACGACAGGCCGGGTCTGGAGGGGTTTGTGTCGCGACAGGCCGGGTCTGGAGGGGTTTGGGATGGGTCTGGAGGGGTTTGTGTCGTGACAGGCCGGGTCTGGAGGGGTTTGTGTCACGACAGGCTGGGTTTAGAGGGGTTTGAGATGGATCTGAAGGGCTTTGAGTCGCGACAGGCCGGGTCTGGAGGGATTTGGGACAGGTCTGGAGGGGTTTGTGTCGTGACAGGCCGGGTCTGGAGAGGTTTGAGATGGATCTGAAGGGGTTTATGTCGTGACAGGCTGGGTCTGGAGGGGTTTGGGATGGGTCAGGAGGGGCTTGTGTCGCGACAGGCCGGGGCTGCAGCCGCCCGTGTCACGACACGCCGCTGCCGGGGCCGTGTGCGGGGCTCCGTTGCCGTTGGAGGCGCCGCGGCCGGGCGTGGGCAGCTCCCGGGGCCGGAGTCGGGGCCAGGCTCTGCCCCCGGGGGTGGAGCAGGGAGGAACCTTCCAGAGACCACCCACGGCCGGCAGCCTCCCCCTGCGCCTCCTCCTCCTCCTCCTCCTCCTGCGCCTCCTCCTCCTCCTCCCCCTGCGCCTCCTCCTCCCCCTGCGCCTCCTCCTCCTCCTCCTCCTGCGCCTCCTCCTCCTCCTCCTCCTGCGCCTCCTCCTCCTCCTGCGCCTCCTCCTCCTCCTGCGCCTCCTCCTCCTCCTGCGCCTCCTCCTCCTCCTGCGCCTCCTCCTCCTCCTCCTGCGCCTCCTCCTCCTCCTGCGCCCTCCTCCTCCTCCTCCTCCTCCTCCTCCTGCTCCGCCTCTGCTGCTGCTCCTCCTGCGTCTCCTCCTCTGCTCCTTCCTCCTTCTCCTCTCCGCCTTCCTTGTGCCTTTCTCTTCCTCTCTTCCCTCCCTTCCCTTCCTTCCTTCCTTCCTCCTCCTCTCTTCCCTTCCTTCCTTCCTTTCTCCTCCTCCTTTCCCTTCCTTCCTTCCTTCCTCCTCCTCCCTTGCCTTCCTTCCTTCCTGTGCCCCCCTGCTCCTGGGTGCTCCTGGGTGGGTGCCAGCAGTGTCCCCCCTGTGCCCCCCTGCTCCTGGGTGCTCCTGGGTGGGTGCCAGCAGTGTCCCCCCTGTGCCCCCCTGCTCCTGGGTGCTCCTGGGTGGGTGCCAGCTCTCCCCCTGCTGCCACCCCAGCTCTGGCAGCTCAGGTTGGAGCCACCCTGCCTGTGGCAGCTCTGTGGTGGGCAGGGTGGGGATGGTTTCCTCACCAGGCTTCCTCTTCCCCTTCTGCCCCAGAGGGACTTCCCTCTCCCCCCTCCCTCTCCCCCTGCAGCTCTGAGCTCTGCTGCTGCCCTCCCTGCAGCTCGGCCCCAGAGCTCCCTGTGGCTGGGAGCTGCAGGAGGTGGAGCTGGGGGGGGGCTGCCCACAGCGCTGCTTGGCCTGGGGGGGATGTGGCAGCCCCCAGCTGTGGCCCTGCCCAGGGGCAGCAGCAGGACTGGGTCCTGTGCAGGGCTCCCTGGTGGGACTGGGGGGGATGGGGCTACAGGTCTCTGGGGGCCAGGGGGAGGCTGCTGGGGGCCAGGGGGAGCTTGCTGGGGGCCAGGAGGAGCTTGCTGGGGGCTAGGAGGAGGCTGCTGGGGGCCGAGAGGAGGTCTCTGGGAGCTGACAGGACCCTCCTGAGGGCCAGGAGGAGGCTGCTGGGGGCCAGGAGGAGGTTTCTGAGGGCCAGGAGGAGGTTTCTGAGGGCCAGGAGGAGGTCTCTGGGAGCTGAGAGGACCCTCCTGAGGGCCAGGAGGAGCTTTCTGGGTGCCAGGAGGAGCTTGCTGAGGCCAAACCCTCTCCTTTCGGGGGGGGCAGGAAGCCTTTGCAGCCTCCTCCCCAGCTCCCTGCTGCCTCTCCGCTGCCTGCAGGGCTCCAGGGCTGCACACAAAGCCCTGATTGTCTCCTGGCTCTGAAGGCAGCCTTGTGGCAGGCCCTGGCTGAGCCATCCCCTGGCATGGGCTGCAGAGGGGAGGGTGGGCATGGAGCCCTCCCCAGGCCCTGGTGCCATCAGGGCACAGCCCCAGGAGGCTGCTGCCGGCCCTGGGCTCCCAGCCCCCTCCCAGCTCCTGCAGCCCAGCAGCCAGGGGGTGGGGAAGGAGCCCAGGGCCCTGCAGAGGACTTTGGGATCTGCCTGGGGAGAGGGAACGGCCCCGGGGGGGATCCTGCATCCCCTCCCCTCCCATCCCCCCCCCGGGGCTGTGCTCTGCATGGGGCTGCCCTGCTCCTCCTCCCTCCTTCCTCCCTCCCTCTCCTCCTCCTTCCTCCCTCCCTCTCCTCCTCCTTCCTCCCTCCCTCTCCTCCTCCTTCCTCCCTCCCTCTCCTCCTCCTTCCTCCCTCCCTCTCCTCCTCCTTCCTCCCTCCCTCTCCTCCTCCTTCCTCCCTCCCTCTCCTCCTCCTTCCTCCCTCCCTCTCCTCCTCCTTCCTCCCTCCCTCTCCTCCTCCTTCCTCCCTCCCTCTCCTCCTCCTTCCTCCCTCCCTCTCCTCCTCCTTCCTCCCTCCCTCTCCTCCTCCTTCCTCCCTCCCTCTCCTCCTCCTTCCTCCCTCCCTCTCCTCCTCCTTCCTCCCTCCCTCTCCTCCTCCTTCCTCCCTCCCTCTCCTCCTCCTTCCTCCCTCCCTCTCCTCCTCCTTCCTCCCTCCCTCTCCTCCTCCTTCCTCCCTCCCTCTCCTCCTCCTTCCTCCCTCCCTCTCCTCCTCCTTCCTCCCTCCCTCTCCTCCTCCTTCCTCCCTCCCTCTCCTCCTCCTTCCTCCCTCCCTCTCCTCCTCCTTCCTCCCTCCCTCTCCTCCTCCTTCCTCCCTCCCTCTCCTCCTCCTTCCTCCCTCCCTCTCCTCCTCCTTCCTCCCTCCCTCTCCTCCTCCTTCCTCCCTCCCTCTCCTCCTCCTTCCTCCCTCCCTCTCCTCCTCCTTCCTCCCTCCCTCTCCTCCTCCTCCTCCTCCTCCTCCTCCCTCCCTGGCTCCTCCTGGGGGCCAGGCCTGGAGCCCTTGGCAGCAGTGCTGGTCAGACTGGTTGGGTGCTCCCCAGGGAGGAGCCTTCCTCCTGCCAGCTCTGGGCCTTCATCACCTCCTTCCCTTTTATCTGTGCCGACCTCCCCCCTGCCAGGAGCCTGCAGGAGCCTGGGGCTGGCCTTTATCTGCCCCTCCCAGGAGCTGCTGCCTGCTGCTGCCTGCAGGGCCTGGGGTGGGCTCCTTCCCCAGGGCCTTGTCACCAGGCTGGGAGAGGCTGCTGGCAGCCAGCTGCCTCCAGCCCCTGCTGCAGGACCCCCTGGGAGCAGAGCTCCAGGGCTTGGTGCCCCCCCCCAGGCCATGCTGAGGGCACAAAGCCAGCTGGGGGCCAGGAGCAGCTGAGGGAGCTGGGGGGGGAGGGCTGAGGCTGGAGGAGAGGAGGCTGAGGGGAGAGCTCCTGGCTGCCTGCAGCTCCCTGCAGCCAGGGGGGGTTGGGCTCTGCTGCCAGGGGCCTGGGCAAGGGGAGATGGCCTCAGGCTGCCCCAGGGCAGGTCCAGCTCGGCCTGGAGCAGCAATTTCTGCCCCTTGGGGGTTCTCCAGCCCTGGGACAGGCTCCTCAGGGAGGTGGTGGAGTCCCCATGGTCTGGAGGGGTTCCCAGGCCCTGGGGCTGTGGTGCTGAGGGCTGTGGGTGGGCAGCAGCCCTGCCTGGGCCAGGTCCATGCTCTGGGAGGTCCTCTCCTGCCAGCAGCTTTCCAGGGCTCTGCCTTCTGGCTGAGGGTCAGCTCAGGACATCCTCCTGCCCTGGGCAGCCTGGCTGGGACCCTCCTCAGGGTCATCCTCTGCCCCCTGGGACCAGCCCCAGCCCTTCCCCCCAGGCTGCTGGGACACTGCCCCGTGAGGGCAGCTGCTCAGAGTGGCCCTGGTGCCCTCCTGGCTCTCTCTCCCTGCAGCCCAAGTGGCTCAGGCATGATGCAAGTGCAGCCAGGCTGGCAGATGACTCAGGGTCCAGCACCTTGCCTCTGGCTGCCTCCAGCACAGAGCTCTCCCCCAGCCTCTGTCACCCACTGCAGGCGTGGCCACCTCTCCTGTCCAGCCTGCCTGCAAGGGCACAGCTCTGCCTGAGGCCCCCAGGGCTGGGAGGAGGGAGATGAAGGCTCCTCAGCTGTGGAGCCCCCAGCTGGCTGCACAGCCAAATGCCTCAGGGAGCAGAGAGGCCTCCCCCAAGGGTGCTGCTTCGTGCCCCAGGCAGCCTGGCATCCCTGCCTGGTGGCCTCTGTGCCCTGCTGAGCTCTGCCCAGGGCCTCCTCTGGCACCTGGTGGCAGCACCAAGGCTGTGGGTGGCCTCCAGGAGCTGCCCAGAGCTCTGCTGCTTCTGTTTGCCCCTCTTGGGGTTGGGGTTGGGGTTTGGGTTGAGCTTTGGCTTTGAGTTGGGTGGGGCTTGGGGTTGGCTTGGGGTTGGGGTTGGGTCTGGTTTTGGTGTTGGGTTTGGGTTTGGTTTTGGCTTTGGTGTTGGGCTTGGGCTTGGCTTTGGTTAGGCTTTGGCTTTGGGCTTGGCTTTGGTGTTGGGTTTGGCTTTGGCTTTGGGTTGGGTTTGGCTTTGGGTTGGGTTTGGCTTTGGGTTGGGTTTGGCTTTGGGTTTGGCTTTGGGTTTGAGTTGGGTTTGGCTTTGGTGTTGGCTTTGGTTTGTTCTCCACCCTGAAGCAGCCTGCAGGTGGCTGGAGGGGCTCTGGGAGGCTCTTCCCTGGGGGGTGGAGCTCTTGGTGCTCTCCTGGATGGAGCTCAGAGAGCAGGGACTGAGGTGTGGAGGAGCTGGGGGGGGCTGTGAGAGCCCCAAGGCTGTCAGGAGAGCTTTGTGGGGACTGAGCAGAGAAGCTGGAGGGAAGCTGAGGGAGGAGCTTGGGATGAGCTGAGCTGCCCAGCCCAGCCCCTCCTGGAATGGGGGCAAGACCTCCCTGCCTTCCCCTGCCTGCCTTCCCCTGCCTGCCTTCCCCTGCCTGCCTTCCCCTCCCTGCCTTCCCCTCCCTGCCTTCCCCTCCCTGCCCTCCCCTCCCTGCCCTCCCCTCCCTGCCCTCCCCTCCCTGCCCTCCCCTCCCTGCCTTCCCCTCCCTGCCCTCCCCTCCCTGCCCTCCCCTCCCTGCCTTGCCCTCCCTGCTGCCCCACGTGGGCAACATTGGGGTCTGGGGGAGAATTCTTCACTCCAGGAGGGGTCAGGGGGTTGGAGCAGGCTGCTGAGGGAGGTGGTGGAGTCCCCATCCCTGGAGGTGTTCCTGGAGCCTGTGGGCATGGTGGGGTTGGGCTCCTGGTGGGGTTGGGCTCCTGGTGGGGTTGGGCTCCTGGTGGGGTTGGGCTCCTGGTGGGGTTGGGTCCATGCTTGGCCTGGATGATCTCAGAGGCCTTTTGCAGCCTCTGTGGCTGCAGGCTGCTCCCACAGTCACCTCCTGTGCTTGCTCCTGCAGGTGACCACAGTGCTCAGCTGGGGCTGCATGGCACGAGTGGAGATGGGCTGGGGGATGAGAGTGCAGCAGTGGAGGAAGGAGAGACCAGCCCAGACCCACAGCCCCAGCAGGGGAAGAAGACAAGGAGGGAGGCTTGCACCTGCCCCTACTGCAAAGACAACGAGGGGAGGTGAGGCTGGCCCCCTCTGCCCCCCTCTGCCCCCCTCTGCCCCCCTCTGCCCCCCTCTGCCCCCCTCTGCCCCCCTCTGCCCCCCTCTGCCCCCCTCTGCCCCCCCTCTGCCTGCCTGTCTCCTCTCTGCCCCCCTCTGCCTGCCTCTGTCTCCTCTCTGGCCCCTCTCTCCCTGCCTCCCTCTGCCCCCCTCTGGCCCCCCTCTGCCTGCCTCTGTCTCCTCTCTGCCCCCCTCTGCCTGCCTCTGGCCCCCCTCTGGCCCCCCTCTGCCTGCTTCTGTCTCCTCTCTGCCCCCCTCTGCCTGCCTCTGTCTCCTCTCTGGCCCCTCTCTCCCTGCCTCTGGCCCTTCTGCCCCCCTTCTCCCTGCCTCTGCCCCCCTCTCTCTCTCTCTGTCTCCTCTCCGCCCCTTCTATCCCCTCCGAGCTGTTTCTGTTTCTCACTGTGCTGTTCCCCCCCCCCTGCCCCAGGAGCTCTGGAGACCCAGGGAAGAAGAAGCAGCACATCTGCCACATCCCAGGCTGCGGGAAGGTCTACGGCAAAACCTCTCACCTGAGAGCCCACCTGCGGTGGCACACCGGGGAGAGGCCTTTCATCTGCAACTGGATCCTCTGCGGGAAGCGCTTCACCCGCAGCGACGAGCTGCAGCGGCACAAGCGCACGCACACAGGTAGGGGCTGCAGGCAGAGCCCCCCAGAGGGGCTGCCCCCCCAGAGAGGGGGCTGCACAGAGCCCCCCAGCCAGGCTGCCCAGGGCCCCCGCAGAGGGACTGCACACAGAGCCCCCCCCAGCCAGGCTGCTCAGTGACGAGCTGCAGCGGCACAAGCGCACGCACACAGGTAGGGGCTGCAGGCAGAGCCCCCCAGAGGGGCTGCACACAGCCCCCCAGCCAGGCTGCCCCCCCAGAGCAGGGGCTGCACCCCCCAGAGGGGATGCACACAGAGCCCCCCAGGGAGGCAGCTCAGCAACGAGCTGCAGCGGCACAAGCGCACGCACACAGGTAGGGGCTGCAGGCAGAGCCCCCCCAGAGGGGCTGCAGGCAGAGCCCCCCCAGAGGGGCTGCACACAGAGCCCCCCCAGAGGGGCTGCACACAGAGACCCCCAGCCAGGCTGCCCCCCCCAGAGGGACTGCCCTCAGCACCCCCCAGCCAGGCTGCTCAGCACCGGAGAGGCTGCACGCTGCGCCCCCCAGCGGCTGCACACAGCCATGCAGCTGCCTTGGAAAAGCTCTCTGATG
>NW_027142922.1:0-111504 GCF_026170545.1 Melanerpes formicivorus
CCTTTAGGTTTTTACCCCAACAATGTTTTCATTAGTTTCGCTCACTCTCGAAATCAAGCATTTTACAGCAGGTTGGAGCAGCCTGTATCTCAGCACAGGAATAAGGTAGGGAGGAATTCAAATACTCATTTTGACTGCCTCCAGAAGTTAGATCAGATGGCAAATTGGATTTTGGTGCTAGGTCTTTCCCTTTAGGTTTTACCCCAACAATGTTTTCATTAGTTTCGCTCACTCTCGAAATCAAGCATTTTACAGCAGGTTGGAGCAGCCTGTATCTCAGCACAGGAATAAGGTAGGGAAGAATTCTAAGGATCATTTTGACTGCCTCCAGAAGTTAGATCAGATGGCCAATGCAATTTGGTGCCTAGGCCTTTCCCTTTAGGTTTTACCCCAACAATGTTTTCCATTAGTTTCGCTCACTTCTCGAAATCAAGCATTTTTACAGCAGGTTGGAGCAGCCTGTATCTCAGCACAGGAATAAGGTAGGGAAGAATTCAAATACTCATTTTGACTGCCTCCAGAAGTTAGATCAGATGGCCAATGCAATTTGGTGCTAGGCCTTCCCTTTAGGTTTTACCCCAACAATGTTTTCATTAGTTTCGCTCACTCTCGAAATCAAGCATTTTACAGCAGGTTGGAGCAGTCCTGTATCTCAGCACAGGAATAAGGTAGGGAAGAATTCTAAGGATCATTTTGACTGCCTCCAGAAGTTAGATCAGATGGCAAATTGGATTTGGTGCTAGGCCTTTCCCTTTAGGTTTTACCCCCAACAATGTTTTCATTAGTTTCGCTCACTCTCGAAATCAAGCATTTTACAGCAGGTTGGAGCAGCCTGTATCTCAGCACAGGAATAAGGTAGGGAAGAATTCTCTAAGGATCATTTTGACTGCCTCCAGAAGTTAGATCAGATGGCCAATTGGATTTGGTGCTAGGTCTTTCCCTTTAGGTTTTACCCCAACAAATGTTTTCATTAGTTTCGCTCACTCTCGAAATCAAGCATTTTACAGCAGGTTGGAGCAGCCTGTATCTCAGCACAGGAAATAAGGTAGGGAAGAATTCTAAGGATCATATTTGACTGCCTCCAGAAGTTAGATCAGATGGCAAATTGGATTTGGTGCTAGGTCTTTCCTTTAGGTTTTACACCCAACAATGTTTTCATTAGTTTCGCTCACTCTCGAAATCAAGCATTTTACAGCAGGTTGGAGCAGCCTGTATCTCAGCACAGGAATAAGGTAGGGAAGAATTCTAAGGATCATTTTGACTGCCTCCAGAAGTTAGATCAGATGGCAAATTGGATTTGGTGCTAGGTCTTTCCCTTTAGGTTTTACCCCAACAATGTTTTCATTAGTTTCGCTCACTCTCGAAATCAAGCATTTTACAGCAGGTTGGGAGCAGCCTGTATCTCAGCACAGGAATAAGGTAGGGAGAATTCAATACTCATTTTGACTGCCTCCAGAAGTTAGATCAGATGGCCTATGCAATTTGGTGCTAGGCCTTTCCCTTTAGGTTTTACCCCAACAATGTTTTCATTAGTTTCGCTCACGTCTCGAAATCAAGCATTTTACAGCAGGTTGGAGCAGCCTGTATCTCAGCACAGGAATAAGGTAGGGAAGAATTCTAAGGATCATTTTGACTGCCTCCAGAAGTTAGATCAGATGGCCAATGCAATTTGGTGCTAGGCCTTTCCCTTTAGGTTTTTACCCCAACAATGTTTTCATTAGTTTCGCTCACTCTCGAAATCAAGAATTTTACAGCAGGTTGGAGCAGCCTGTATCTCAGCACAGGAATAAGGTAGGGAAGAATTCAAATACTCATTTTGACTGCCTCCAGAAGTTAGATCAGATGGCCAATGCAATTTGGTGCTAGCCTTTCCCTTTAGGTTTTTACCCCAACAATGTTTTCATTAGTTTCGCTCACTCTCGAAATCAAGCATTTTACAGCAAGGTTGGAGCAGCCTGTATCTCAGCACAGGAATAAGGTAGGGAAGAATTCTAAGGATCATTTTGACTGCCTCCAGAAGTTAGATCAGATGGCAAATTGGATTTGGTGCTAGGCCTTTCCCTTTAAGGTTTTTACCCCAACAATGTTTTCATTAGTTTCGCTCACTCTCGAAATCAAGCATTTTACAGCAGGTTGGAGCAGCCTGTTATCTCAGCACAGGAATAAGGTAGGAAGAATTCTAAGGATCATTTTGACTGCCTCCAGAAGTTAGATCAGATGGCCAATTGGATTTGGTGCTAGGTCTTTCCCTTTAGGTTTTACCCCAACAATGTTTTCATTAGGTTTCGCTCACTCTCGAAATCAAGCATTTTACAGCAGGTTGGAGCAGCCTGTATCTCAGCACAGGAATAAGGTAGGGAAGAATTCTAAGGATCATTTTGACTGCCTCCAGAAGTTAGATCAGATGGCAAATTGGATTTGGTGCTAGGTCTTTCCCTTTAGGTTTTACCCCAACAATGTTTTCATTAGTTTCGTCTCGCTCTCGAAATCAAGCATTTTACAGCAGGTTGGAGCAGCCTGTATCTCAGCACAGGAATAAGGTAGGGAAGATTCTAAAGGATCATTTTGACTGCCTCCCAGAAAGTTAGATCAGATGGCAAATTGGAATTTGGTGCTAGGTCTTTCCCTTAGGTTTTACCCCAACAATGTTTTCATTAGTTTCGCTCGCTCTCGAATCAAGCATTTTACAGCAGGTTGGAGCAGCCTGTATCTCAGCACAGGAATAAGGTAGGGAAGAATTCAAATACTCATTTTTGACTGCCTCCAGAAGTTAGATCAGATGGCAAATTGGATTTGGTGCTAGGTCTTTCCCTTTAGGTTTTACCCCAACAATGTTTTCATTTAGTTTTGCTCACTCTCGAAATCAAAGCATTTTACAGCAGGTTTGGAGCAGCCTGTATCCTCAGCACAGGAAATAAGGTAGGGAAGAATTCTAAGGATCATTTTGACTTGCCTCCAGAAGTTAGATCAGATGGCAAATTGGATTTGGTGCTAGGTCTTTCCCTTTAGGTTTTACCCCAACAATGTTTTCATTAGTTTCGCTCACTCTCGAAATCAAGCATTTTACAGCAGGTTGGAGCAGCCTGTAATCTCAGCACAGGAATAAGGTAGGGAGAATTCAAATACTCATTTTGACTGCCTCCAGAAGTAGATCAGATGGCAAATTGGATTTGGTGCTAGGTCTTTCCCTTTAGGTTTTACCCCAACAATGTTTTCATTAGTTTCGCTCACTCTCGAAATCAAGCATTTTACAGCAGGTTGGAGCAGCCTGTATCTCAGCACAGGAATAAGGTAGGAAGAATTCTAAGGATCATTTGGACTGCCTCCAGAAGTTAGATCAGATGGCAAATTGGATTTGGTGCTAGGTCTTTCCCTTTAGGTTTTACCCCAACAATGTTTTCATTAGTTTCGCTCGCTCTCGAAATCAAGCATTTTACAGCAGGTTGGAGCAGCCTGTATCTCAGCACAGGGAATAAGGTAGGAAGAATTCTAAGGATCATTTTGACTGCCTCCAGAAGTTAGATCAGATGGCAAATTGGATTTGGTGCTAGGTCTTTCCCTTTTTTACCCCAACAATGTTTTCATTAGTTTTGCTCACTCTCGAAATCAAGCATTTTACAGCAGGTTGGAGCAGCCTGTATCTCAGCACAGGAATAAGGTAGGGAAGAATTCTAAGGATCATTTTGACTGCCTCCAGAAGTTAGATCAGATGGCAAATTGGATTTGGTGCTAGGTCTTTCCCTTTAGGTTTTACCCCAACAATGTTTTCATTAGTTTCGCTCACTCTCGAAATCAAGCATTTTACAGCAGGTTGGAGCAGCCTGTATCTCAGCACAGGAATAAGGTAGGGAGGAATTCAAATACTCATTTTGACTGCCTCCAGAAGTTAGATCAGATGGCCAATTGGATTTGGTGCTAGGTCTTTCCCTTTAGGTTTTACCCCAACAATGTTTTCATTAGTTTCGCTCACTCTCGAAATCAAGCATTTTACAGCAGGTTGGAGCAGCCTGTATCTCAGGCACAGGAATAAGGTAGGGAAGAATTCAAATACTCATTTTGACTGCCTCCAGAAGTTAGATCAGATGGCAAATTGGATTTGGTGCTAGGTCTTTCCCTTTAGGTTTTACCCCAACAATGTTTTCATTAGTTTCGCTCACTCTCGAAATCAAGCATTTTAACAGCAGGTTGGAGCAGCCTGTATCTCAGCACAGGAATAAGGTAGGGAAGAATTCTAAGGATCATTTTGACTGCCTCCAGAAGTTAGATCAGATGGCCAATGCAATTTGGTGCTAGGCCTTTCCCTTTAGGTTTTACCCCAACAATGTTTTCATTAGTTTCGCTCACTCTCGAAATCAAGCATTTTACAGCAGGTTGGAGCAGCCTGTATCTCAGCACAGGAATAAGGTAGGGAAGAATTCTAAGGATCATTTTGACTGCCTCCAGAAGTTAGATCAGATGGCCAATGCAATTTGGTGCTAGGCCTTTCCCTTTAGGTTTTACCCCAACAATGTTTTCATTAGTTTCGCTCACTCTCGAAATCAAGCATTTTACAGCAGGTTGGAGCAGCCTGTATCTCAGCACAGGAATAAGGGTAGGGAAGAATTCAAATACTCATTTTGACTGCCTCCAGAAGTTAGATCAGATGGCAAATTGGATTTGGTGCTAGGCCTTTCTCCCTTTAGGTTTTTACCCCAACAATGTTTTCATTAGTTTCGCTCACTCTCGAAATCAAGCATTTTACAGCAGGTTGGAGCAGCCTGTATCTCAGCACAGGAATAAGGTAGGGAAGAATTCTAAGGATCATTTTGACTGCCTCCAGAAGTTAGATCAGATGGCAAATTGGATTTGGTGCTAGGTCTTTCCCTTTAGGTTTTACCCCCAACAATGTTTTCATTAGTTTCGCTCACTCTCGAAATCAAGCATTTTACAGCAGGTTGGAGCAGCCTGTATCTCAGCACAGGAATAAGGTAGGGAAGAATTCTAAGGATCATTTTGACTGCCTCCAGAAGTTAGATCAGATGGCCAATGCAATTTGGTGCTAGGCCTTTCCCTTTAGGTTTTACCCCAACAATGTTTTCATTAGTTTCGCTCACTCTCGAAATCAAGCATTTTACAGCAGGTTGGAGCAGCCTGTATCTCAGCACAGGAATAAGGTAGGGAAGAATTCTAAGGATCATTTTGACTGCCTCCAGAAGTTAGATCAGATGGCAAATTGGATTTGGTGCTAGGTCTTTCCCTTTAGGTTTTACCCCAACAATGTTTTCATTAGTTTCGCTCACTCTCGAAATCAAGCATTTTACAGCAGGTTGGAGCAGCCTGTATCTCAGCACAGGAATAAGGTAGGGAAGAATTCTAAGGATCATTTTGACTGCCTCCAGAAGTTAGATCAGATGGCAAATTGGATTTGGTGCTAGGTCTTTCCCTTTAGGTTTTACCCCAACAATGTTTTCATTAGTTTCGCTCACTCTCGAAATCAAGCATTTTACAGCAGGTTGGAGCAGCCTGTATCTCAGCACAGGAATAAGGTAGGGAAGAATTCAAATACTCATTTTGACTGCCTCCAGAAGTTAGATCAGATGGCCAATGGAATTTGGTGCTAGGTCTTTCCCTTTAGGTTTTACCCCAACAATGTTTTCATTAGTTTTGCTCACTCTCGAAATCAAGCATTTTACAGCAGGTTGGAGCAGCCTGTATCTCAGCACAGGAATAAGGTAGGGAAGAATTCTAAGGATCATTTTGACTGCCTCCAGAAGTTAGATCAGATTGCCAATTGAATTTGGTGCTAGGTCTTTCCCTTTAGGTTTTACCCCAACAATGTTTTCATTAGTTTCGCTCACTCTCGAAATCAAGCATTTTACAGCAGGTTGGAGCAGCCTGTATCTCAGCACAGGAATAAGGTAGGGAAGAATTCTAAGGATCATTTTGACTGCCTCCAGAAGTTAGATCAGATGGCAAATTGGATTTGGTGCTAGGTCTTTCCCTTTAGGTTTTACCCCAACAATGTTTTCATTAGTTTCGCTCACTCTCGAAATCAAGCATTTTACAGCAGGTTGGAGCAGCCTGTATCTCAGCACAGGAATAAGGTAGGGAAGAATTCAAATACTCATTTTGACTGCCTCCAGAAGTTAGAGCAGATGGCCAATTGGATTTGGTGCTAGGTCTTTCCCTTTAGGTTTTACCCCAACAATGTTTTCATTAGTTTCGCTCACTCTCGAAATCAAGCATTTTACAGCAGGTTGGAGCAGCCTGTATCTCAGCACAGGAATAAGGTAGGGAAGAATTCTAAGGCTCATTTTGACTGCCTCCAGAAGTTAGATCAGATGGCAAATTGGATTTGGTGCTAGGTCTTTCCCTTTAGGTTTTACCCCAACAATGTTTTCATTAGTTTTGCTCGCTCTCGAAATCAAGCATTTTACAGCAGGTTGGAGCAGCCTGTATCTCAGCACAGGAATAAGGTAGGGAAGAATTCTAAGGATCATTTTGACTGCCTCCAGAAGTTAGATCAGATGGCAAATTGGATTTGGTGCTAGGTCTTTCCCTTTAGGTTTTACCCCAACAATGTTTTCATTAGTTTCGCTCACTCTCGAAATCAAGCATTTTACAGCAGGTTGGAGCAGCCTGTATCTCAGCACAGGAATAAGGTAGGGAGGATTTCAAATACTCATTTTGACTGCCTCCAGAAGTTAGATCAGATGGCAAATTGGATTTGGTGCTAGGTCTTTCCCTTTAGGTTTTACCCCAACAATGTTTTCATTAGTTTCGCTCACTCTCGAAATCAAGCATTTTACAGCAGGTTGGAGCAGCCTGTATCTCAGCACAGGAATAAGGTAGGGAGGAATTCAAATACTCATTTTGACTGCCTCCAGAAGTTAGATCAGATGGCAAATTGGATTTGGTGCTAGGTCTTTCCCTTTAGGTTTTACCCCAACAATGTTTTCATTAGTTTCGCTCACTCTCGAAATCAAGCATTTTACAGCAGGTTGGAGCAGCCTGTATCTCAGCACAGGAATAAGGTAGGGAAGAATTCTAAGGATCATTTTGACTGCCTCCAGAAGTTAGATCAGATGGCCAATGCAATTTGGTGCTAGGCCTTTCCCTTTAGGTTTTACCCCAACAATGTTTTCATTAGTTTCGCTCACTCTCGAAATCAAGCATTTTACAGCAGGTTGGAGCAGCCTGTATCTCAGCACAGGAATAAGGTAGGGAAGAATTCAAATACTCATTTTGACTGCCTCCAGAAGTTAGATCAGATGGCCAATGCAATTTGGTGCTAGGCCTTTCCCTTTAGGTTTTACCCCAACAATGTTTTCATTAGTTTCGCTCACTCTCGAAATCAAGCATTTTACAGCAGGTTGGAGCAGCCTGTATCTCAGCACAGGAATAAGGTAGGGAAGAATTCTAAGGATCATTTTGACTGCCTCCAGAAGTTAGATCAGATGGCAAATTGGATTTGGTGCTAGGCCTTTCCCTTTAGGTTTTACCCCAACAATGTTTTCATTAGTTTCGCTCACTCTCGAAATCAAGCATTTTACAGCAGGTTGGAGCAGCCTGTATCTCAGCACAGGAATAAGGTAGGGAAGAATTCTAAGGATCATTTTGACTGCCTCCAGAAGTTAGATCAGATGGCCAGTTGGATTTGGTGCTAGGTCTTTCCCTTTAGGTTTTACCCCAACAATGTTTTCATTAGTTTCGCTCACTCTCGAAATCAAGCATTTTACAGCAGGTTGGAGCAGCCTGTATCTCAGCACAGGAATAAGGTAGGGAAGAATTCTAAGGATCATTTTGACTGCCTCCAGAAGTTAGATCAGATGGCAAATTGGATTTGGTGCTAGGTCTTTCCCTTTAGGTTTTACCCCAACAATGTTTTCATTAGTTTCGCTCACTCTCGAAATCAAGCATTTTACAGCAGGTTGGAGCAGCCTGTATCTCAGCACAGGAATAAGGTAGGGAAGAATTCTAAGGATCATTTTGACTGCCTCCAGAAGTTAGATCAGATGGCAAATTGGATTTGGTGCTAGGTCTTTCCCTTTAGGTTTTACCCCAACAATGTTTTCATTAGTTTCGCTCACTCTCGAAATCAAGCATTTTACAGCAGGTTGGAGCAGCCTGTATCTCAGCACAGGAATAAGGTAGGGAAGAATTCAAATACTCATTTTGACTGCCTCCAGAAGTTAGATCAGATGGCCAATGCAATTTGGTGCTAGGCCTTTCCCTTTAGGTTTTACCCCAACAATGTTTTCATTAGTTTCGCTCACTCTCGAAATCAAGCATTTTACAGCAGGTTGGAGCAGCCTGTATCTCAGCACAGGAATAAGGTAGGGAAGAATTCTAAGGATCATTTTGACTGCCTCCAGAAGTTAGATCAGATGGCCAATGCAATTTGGTGCTAGGCCTTTCCCTTTAGGTTTTACCCCAACAATGTTTTCATTAGTTTCGCTCACTCTCGAAATCAAGAATTTTACAGCAGGTTGGAGCAGCCTGTATCTCAGCACAGGAATAAGGTAGGGAAGAATTCAAATACTCATTTTGACTGCCTCCAGAAGTTAGATCAGATGGCCAATGCAATTTGGTGCTAGGCCTTTCCCTTTAGGTTTTACCCCAACAATGTTTTCATTAGTTTCGCTCACTCTCGAAATCAAGCATTTTACAGCAGGTTGGAGCAGCCTGTATCTCAGCACAGGAATAAGGTAGGGAAGAATTCTAAGGATCATTTTGACTGCCTCCAGAAGTTAGATCAGATGGCAAATTGGATTTGGTGCTAGGCCTTTCCCTTTAGGTTTTACCCCAACAATGTTTTCATTAGTTTCGCTCACTCTCGAAATCAAGCATTTTACAGCAGGTTGGAGCAGCCTGTATCTCAGCACAGGAATAAGGTAGGGAAGAATTCTAAGGATCATTTTGACTGCCTCCAGAAGTTAGATCAGATGGCCAATTGGATTTGGTGCTAGGTCTTTCCCTTTAGGTTTTACCCCAACAATGTTTTCATTAGTTTCGCTCACTCTCGAAATCAAGCATTTTACAGCAGGTTGGAGCAGCCTGTATCTCAGCACAGGAATAAGGTAGGGAAGAATTCTAAGGATCATTTTGACTGCCTCCAGAAGTTAGATCAGATGGCAAATTGGATTTGGTGCTAGGTCTTTCCCTTTAGGTTTTACCCCAACAATGTTTTCATTAGTTTCGCTCGCTCTCGAAATCAAGCATTTTACAGCAGGTTGGAGCAGCCTGTATCTCAGCACAGGAATAAGGTAGGGAAGAATTCTAAGGATCATTTTGACTGCCTCCAGAAGTTAGATCAGATGGCAAATTGGATTTGGTGCTAGGTCTTTCCCTTTAGGTTTTACCCCAACAATGTTTTCATTAGTTTTGCTCACTCTCGAAATCAAGCATTTTACAGCAGGTTGGAGCAGCCTGTATCTCAGCACAGGAATAAGGTAGGGAAGAATTCTAAGGATCATTTTGACTGCCTCCAGAAGTTAGATCAGATGGCAAATTGGATTTGGTGCTAGGTCTTTCCCTTTAGGTTTTACCCCAACAATGTTTTCATTAGTTTCGCTCACTCTCGAAATCAAGCATTTTACAGCAGGTTGGAGCAGCCTGTATCTCAGCACAGGAATAAGGTAGGGAAGAATTCAAATACTCATTTTGACTGCCTCCAGAAGTTAGATCAGATGGCAAATTGGATTTGGTGCTAGGTCTTTCCCTTTAGGTTTTACCCCAACAATGTTTTCATTAGTTTCGCTCACTCTCGAAATCAAGCATTTTACAGCAGGTTGGAGCAGCCTGTATCTCAGCACAGGAATAAGGTAGGGAAGAATTCTAAGGATCATTTTGACTGCCTCCAGAAGTTAGATCAGATGGCAAATTGGATTTGGTGCTAGGTCTTTCCCTTTAGGTTTTACCCCAACAATGTTTTCATTAGTTTCGCTCGCTCTCGAAATCAAGCATTTTACAGCAGGTTGGAGCAGCCTGTATCTCAGCACAGGAATAAGGTAGGGAAGAATTCTAAGGATCATTTTGACTGCCTCCAGAAGTTAGATCAGATGGCAAATTGGATTTGGTGCTAGGTCTTTCCCTTTAGGTTTTACCCCAACAATGTTTTCATTAGTTTTGCTCACTCTCGAAATCAAGCATTTTACAGCAGGTTGGAGCAGCCTGTATCTCAGCACAGGAATAAGGTAGGGAAGAATTCTAAGGATCATTTTGACTGCCTCCAGAAGTTAGATCAGATGGCAAATTGGATTTGGTGCTAGGTCTTTCCCTTTAGGTTTTACCCCAACAATGTTTTCATTAGTTTCGCTCACTCTCGAAATCAAGCATTTTACAGCAGGTTGGAGCAGCCTGTATCTCAGCACAGGAATAAGGTAGGGAGGAATTCAAATACTCATTTTGACTGCCTCCAGAAGTTAGATCAGATGGCAAATTGGATTTGGTGCTAGGTCTTTCCCTTTAGGTTTTACCCCAACAATGTTTTCATTAGTTTCGCTCACTCTCGAAATCAAGCATTTTACAGCAGGTTGGAGCAGCCTGTATCTCAGCACAGGAATAAGGTAGGGAGGAATTCAAATACTCATTTTGACTGCCTCCAGAAGTTAGATCAGATGGCAAATTGGATTTGGTGCTAGGTCTTTCCCTTTAGGTTTTACCCCAACAATGTTTTCATTAGTTTCGCTCACTCTCGAAATCAAGCATTTTACAGCAGGTTGGAGCAGCCTGTATCTCAGCACAGGAATAAGGTAGGGAAGAATTCTAAGGATCATTTTGACTGCCTCCAGAAGTTAGATCAGATGGCCAATGCAATTTGGTGCTAGGCCTTTCCCTTTAGGTTTTACCCCAACAATGTTTTCATTAGTTTCGCTCACTCTCGAAATCAAGCATTTTACAGCAGGTTGGAGCAGCCTGTATCTCAGCACAGGAATAAGGTAGGGAAGAATTCTAAGGATCATTTTGACTGCCTCCAGAAGTTAGATCAGATGGCCAATTGGATTTGGTGCTAGGTCTTTCCCTTTAGGTTTTACCCCAACAATGTTTTCATTAGTTTCGCTCACTCTCGAAATCAAGCATTTTACAGCAGGTTGGAGCAGCCTGTATCTCAGCACAGGAATAAGGTAGGGAAGAATTCTAAGGATCATTTTGACTGCCTCCAGAAGTTAGATCAGATGGCAAATTGGATTTGGTGCTAGGCCTTTCCCTTTAGGTTTTACCCCAACAATGTTTTCATTAGTTTCGCTCACTCTCGAAATCAAGCATTTTACAGCAGGTTGGAGCAGCCTGTATCTCAGCACAGGAATAAGGTAGGGAAGAATTCTAAGGATCATTTTGACTGCCTCCAGAAGTTAGATCAGATGGCCAATGCAATTTGGTGCTAGGTCTTTCCCTTTAGGTTTTACCCCAACAATGTTTTCATTAGTTTCGCTCACTCTCGAAATCAAGCATTTTACAGCAGGTTGGAGCAGCCTGTATCTCAGCACAGGAATAAGGTAGGGAAGAATTCTAAGGATCATTTTGACTGCCTCCAGAAGTTAGATCAGATGGCAAATTGGATTTGGTGCTAGGTCTTTCCCTTTAGGTTTTACCCCAACAATGTTTTCATTAGTTTCGCTCACTCTCGAAATCAAGCATTTTACAGCAGGTTGGAGCAGCCTGTATCTCAGCACAGTAATAAGGTAGGGAAGAATTCAAATACTCATTTTGACTGCCTCCAGAAGTTAGATCAGATGGCCAATGCAATTTGGTGCTAGGCCTTTCCCTTTAGGTTTTACCCCAACAATGTTTTCATTAGTTTCGCTCACTCTCGAAATCAAGCATTTTACAGCAGGTTGGAGCAGCCTGTATCTCAGCACAGGAATAAGGTAGGGAAGAATTCTAAGGATCATTTTGACTGCCTCCAGAAGTTAGATCAGATGGCAAATTGGATTTGGTGCTAGGCCTTTCCCTTTAGGTTTTACCCCAACAATGTTTTCATTAGTTTCGCTCACTCTCGAAATCAAGCATTTTACAGCAGGTTGGAGCAGCCTGTATCTCAGCACAGGAATAAGGTAGGGAAGAATTCTAAGGATCATTTTGACTGCCTCCAGAAGTTAGATCAGATGGCAAATTGGATTTGGTGCTAGGTCTTTCCCTTTAGGTTTTACCCCAACAATGTTTTCATTAGTTTCGCTCACTCTCGAAATCAAGCATTTTACAGCAGGTTGGAGCAGCCTGTATCTCAGCACAGGAATAAGGTAGGGAAGAATTCTAAGGATCATTTTGACTGCCTCCAGAAGTTAGATCAGATGGCCAATGCAATTTGGTGCTAGGCCTTTCCCTTTAGGTTTTACCCCAACAATGTTTTCATTAGTTTCGCTCACTCTCGAAATCAAGCATTTTACAGCAGGTTGGAGCAGCCTGTATCTCAGCACAGGAATAAGGTAGGGAAGAATTCTAAGGATCATTTTGACTGCCTCCAGAAGTTAGATCAGATGGCAAATTGGATTTGGTGCTAGGTCTTTCCCTTTAGGTTTTACCCCAACAATGTTTTCATTAGTTTCGCTCACTCTCGAAATCAAGCATTTTACAGCAGGTTGGAGCAGCCTGTATCTCAGCACAGGAATAAGGTAGGGAAGAATTCTAAGGATCATTTTGACTGCCTCCAGAAGTTAGATCAGATGGCAAATTGGATTTGGTGCTAGGTCTTTCCCTTTAGGTTTTACCCCAACAATGTTTTCATTAGTTTCGCTCACTCTCGAAATCAAGCATTTTACAGCAGGTTGGAGCAGCCTGTATCTCAGCACAGGAATAAGGTAGGGAAGAATTCAAATACTCATTTTGACTGCCTCCAGAAGTTAGATCAGATGGCCAATGGAATTTGGTGCTAGGTCTTTCCCTTTAGGTTTTACCCCAACAATGTTTTCATTAGTTTTGCTCACTCTCGAAATCAAGCATTTTACAGCAGGTTGGAGCAGCCTGTATCTCAGCACAGGAATAAGGTAGGGAAGAATTCTAAGGATCATTTTGACTGCCTCCAGAAGTTAGATCAGATTGCCAATTGAATTTGGTGCTAGGTCTTTCCCTTTAGGTTTTACCCCAACAATGTTTTCATTAGTTTCGCTCACTCTCGAAATCAAGCATTTTACAGCAGGTTGGAGCAGCCTGTATCTCAGCACAGGAATAAGGTAGGGAAGAATTCTAAGGATCATTTTGACTGCCTCCAGAAGTTAGATCAGATGGCAAATTGGATTTGGTGCTAGGTCTTTCCCTTTAGGTTTTACCCCAACAATGTTTTCATTAGTTTCGCTCACTCTCGAAATCAAGCATTTTACAGCAGGTTGGAGCAGCCTATATCTCAGCACAGGAATAAGGTAGGGAAGAATTCTAAGGATCATTTTGACTGCCTCCAGAAGTTAGATCAGATGGCCAATTGGATTTGGTGCTAGGTCTTTCCCTTTAGGTTTTACCCCAACAATGTTTTCATTAGTTTCGCTCACTCTCGAAATCAAGCATTTTACAGCAGGTTGGAGCAGCCTGTATCTCAGCACAGGAATAAGGTAGGGAAGAATTCTAAGGATCATTTTGACTGCCTCCAGAAGTTAGATCAGATGGCCAATGCAATTTGGTGCTAGGTCTTTCCCTTTAGGTTTTACCCCAACAATGTTTTCATTAGTTTCACTCACTCTCGAAATCAAGCATTTTACAGCAGGTTGGAGCAGCCTGTATCTCAGCACAGGAATAAGGTAGGGAAGAATTCTAAGGATCATTTTGACTGCCTCCAGAAGTTAGATCAGATGGCCAATGCAATTTGGTGCTAGGCCTTTCCCTTTAGGTTTTACCCCAGCAATGTTTTCATTAGTTTCGCTCACTCTCGAAATCAAGCATTTTACAGCAGGTTGGAGCAGCCTGTATCTCAGCACAGGAATAAGGTAGGGAAGAATTCTAAGGATCATTTTGACTGCCTCCAGAAGTTAGATCAGATGGCAAATTGGATTTGGTGCTAGGTCTTTCCCTTTAGGTTTTACCCCAACAATGTTTTCATTAGTTTCGCTCACTCTCAAAATCAAGCATTTTACAGCAGGTTGGAGCAGCCTGTATCTCAGCACAGGAATAAGGTAGGGAAGAATTCTAAGGATCATTTTGACTGCCTCCAGAAGTTAGATCAGATGGCCAATGCAATTTGGTGCTAGGCCTTTCCCTTTAGGTTTTACCCCAACAATGTTTTCATTAGTTTCGCTCACTCTCGAAATCAAGCATTTTACAGCAGGTTGGAGCAGCCTGTATCTCAGCACAGGAATAAGGTAGGGAAGAATTCTAAGGATCATTTTGACTGCCTCCAGAAGTTAGATCAGATGGCAAATTGGATTTGGTGCTAGGCCTTTCCCTTTAGGTTTTACCCCAACAATGTTTTCATTAGTTTCGCTCACTCTCGAAATCAAGCATTTTACAGCAGGTTGGAGCAACCTGTATCTCAGCACAGGAATAAGGTAGGGAAGAATTCAAATACTCATTTTGACTGCCTCCAGAAGTTAGATCAGATGGCCAATGCAATTTGGTGCTAGGCCTTTCCCTTTAGGTTTTACCCCAACAATGTTTTCATTAGTTTCGCTCACTCTCGAAATCAAGCATTTTACAGCAGTTTGGAGCAGCCTGTATCTCAGCACAGGAATAAGGTAGGGAAGAATTCAAATACTCATTTTGACTGCCTCCAGAAGTTAGATCAGATGGCCAATGGAATTTGGTGCTAGGTCTTTCCCTTTAGGTTTTACCCCAACAATGTTTTCATTAGTTTTGCTCACTCTCGAAATCAAGCATTTTACAGCAGGTTGGAGCAGCCTGTATCTCAGCACAGGAATAAGGTAGGGAAGAATTCTAAGGATCATTTTGACTGCCTCCAGAAGTTAGATCAGATGGCAAATTGGATTTGGTGCTAGGTCTTTCCCTTTAGGTTTTACCCCAACAATGTTTTCATTAGTTTCGCTCACTCTCGAAATCAAGCATTTTACAGCAGGTTGGAGCAGCCTGTATCTCAGCACAGGAATAAGGTAGGGAAGAATTCTAAGGATCATTTTGACTGCCTCCAGAAGTTAGATCAGATGGCAAATTGGATTTGGTGCTAGGTCTTTCCCTTTAGGTTTTACCCCAACAATGTTTTCATTAGTTTCGCTCACTCTCGAAATCAAGCATTTTACAGCAGGTTGGAGCAGCCTGTATCTCAGCACAGGAATAAGGTAGGGAAGAATTCTAAGGATCATTTTGACTGCCTCCAGAAGTTAGATCAGATGGCCAATTGGATTTGGTGCTAGGTCTTTCCCTTTAGGTTTTACCCCAACAATGTTTTCATTAGTTTCGCTCACTCTCGAAATCAAGCATTTTACAGCAGGTTGGAGCAGCCTGTATCTCAGCACAGGAATAAGGTAGGGAAGAATTCTAAGGATCATTTTGACTGCCTCCAGAAGTTAGATCAGATGGCCAATGCAATTTGGTGCTAGGTCTTTCCCTTTAGGTTTTACCCCAACAATGTTTTCATTAGTTTCGCTCACTCTCGAAATCAAGCATTTTACAGCAGGTTGGAGCAGCCTGTATCTCAGCACAGGAATAAGGTAGGGAAGAATTCTAAGGATCATTTTGACTGCCTCCAGAAGTTAGATCAGATGGCAAATTGGATTTGGCGCTAGGCCTTTCCCTTTAGGTTTTACCCCAACAATGTTTTCATTAGTTTCGCTCGCTCTCGAAATCAAGCATTTTACAGCAGGTTGGAGCAGCCTGTATCTCAGCACAGGAATAAGGTAGGGAAGAATTCTAAGGATCATTTTGACTGCCTCCAGAAGTTAGATCAGATGGCAAATTGGATTTGGTGCTAGGTCTTTCCCTTTAGGTTTTACCCCAACAATGTTTTCATTAGTTTCGCTCACTCTCGAAATCAAGCATTTTACAGCAGGTTGGAGCAACCTGTATCTCAGCACAGGAATAAGGTAGGGAAGAATTCAAATACTCATTTTGACTGCCTCCAGAAGTTAGATCAGATGGCCAATGCAATTTGGTGCTAGGCCTTTCCCTTTAGGTTTTACACCAACAATGTTTTCATTAGTTTCGCTCACTCTCGAAATCAAGCATTTTACAGCAGGTTGGAGCAGCCTGTATCTCAGCACAGGAATAAGGTAGGGAAGAATTCAAATACTCATTTTGACTGCCTCCAGAAGTTAGATCAGATGGCAAATTGGATTTGGTGCTAGGTCTTTCCCTTTAGGTTTTACCCCAACAATGTTTTCATTAGTTTCGCTCACTCTCGAAATCAAGCATTTTACAGCAGGTTGGAGCAGCCTGTATCTCAGCACAGGAATAAGGTAGGGAAGAATTCTAAGGATCATTTTGACTGCCTCCAGAAGTTAGATCAGATGGCAAATTGGATTTGGTGCTAGGTCTTTCCCTTTAGGTTTTACCCCAACAATGTTTTCATTAGTTTCGCTCACTCTCGAAATCAAGCATTTTACAGCAGGTTGGAGCAGCCTGTATCTCAGCACAGGAATAAGGTAGGGAAGAATTCTAAGGATCATTTTGACTGCCTCCAGAAGTTAGATCAGATGGCAAATTGGATTTGGTGCTAGGTCTTTCCCTTTAGGTTTTACCCCAACAATGGTTTCATTAGTTTCGCTCACTCTCGAAATCAAGCATTTTACAGCAGGTTGGAGCAGCCTGTATCTCAGCACAGGAATAAGGTAGGGAAGAATTCTAAGGATCATTTTGACTGCCTCCAGAAGTTAGATCAGATGGCCAATGCAATTTGGTGCTAGGTCTTTCCCTTTAGGTTTTACCCCAACAATGTTTTCATTAGTTTCGCTCACTCTCGAAATCAAGCATTTTACAGCAGGTTGGAGCAGCCTGTATCTCAGCACAGGAATAAGGTAGGGAAGAATTCTAAGGATCATTTTGACTGCCTCCAGAAGTTAGATCAGATGGCAAATTGGATTTGGTGCTAGGTCTTTCCCTTTAGGTTTTACCCCAACAATGTTTTCATTAGTTTTGCTCACTCTCGAAATCAAGCATTTTACAGCAGGTTGGAGCAGCCTGTATCTCAGCACAGGAATAAGGTAGGGAAGAATTCTAAGGATCATTTTGACTGCCTCCAGAAATTAGATCAGATGGCAAATTGGATTTGGTGCTAGGTCTTTCCCTTTAGGTTTTACCCCAACAATGTTTTCATTAGTTTCGCTCACTCTCGAAATCAAGCATTTTACAGCAGGTTGGAGCAGCCTGTATCTCAGCACAGGAATAAGGTAGGGAAGAATTCAAATACTCATTTTGACTGCCTCCAGAAGTTAGATCAGATGGCAAATTGGATTTGGTGCTAGGTCTTTCCCTTTAGGTTTTACCCCAACAATGTTTTCATTAGTTTCGCTCACTCTCGAAATCAAGCATTTTACAGCAGGTTGGAGCAGCCTGTATCTCAGCACAGGAATAAGGTAGGGAAGAATTCTAAGGATCATTTTGACTGCCTCCAGAAGTTAGATCAGATGGCAAATTGGATTTGGTGCTAGGTCTTTCCCTTTAGGTTTTACCCCAACAATGTTTTCATTAGTTTCGCTCACTCTCGAAATCAAGCATTTTACAGCAGGTTGGAGCAGCCTGTATCTCAGCACAGGAATAAGGTAGGGAAGAATTCTAAGGATCATTTTGACTGCCTCCAGAAGTTAGATCAGATGGCCAATGCAATTTGGTGCTAGGTCTTTCCCTTTAGGTTTTACCCCAACAATGTTTTCATTAGTTTCGCTCACTCTCGAAATCAAGCATTTTACAGCAGGTTGGAGCAGCCTGTATCTCAGCACAGGAATAAGGTAGGGAAGAATTCTAAGGATCATTTTGACTGCCTCCAGAAGTTAGATCAGATGGCAAATTGGATTTGGTGCTAGGTCTTTCCCTTTAGGTTTTACCCCAACAATGTTTTCATTAGTTTCGCTCACTCTCGAAATCAAGCATTTTACAGCAGGTTGGAGCAGCCTGTATCTCAGCACAGGAATAAGGTAGGGAAGAATTCTAAGGATCATTTTGACTGCCTCCAGAAGTTAGATCAGATGGCAAATTGGATTTGGTGCTAGGTCTTTCCCTTTAGGTTTTACCCCAACAATGTTTTCATTAGTTTCGCTCACTCTCGAAATCAAGCATTTTACAGCAGGTTGGAGCAGCCTGTATCTCAGCACAGGAATAAGGTAGGGAAGAATTCTAAGGATCATTTTGACTGCCTCCAGAAGTTAGATCAGATGGCCAATGCAATTTGGTGCTAGGTCTTTCCCTTTAGGTTTTACCCCAACAATGTTTTCATTAGTTTCGCTCACTCTCGAAATCAAGCATTTTACAGCAGGTTGGAGCAGCCTGTATCTCAGCACAGGAATAAGGTAGGGAAGAATTCTAAGGATCATTTTGACTGCCTCCAGAAGTTAGATCAGATGGCAAATTGGATTTGGTGCTAGGTCTTTCCCTTTAGGTTTTACCCCAACAATGTTTTCATTAGTTTCGCTCACTCTCGAAATCAAGCATTTTACAGCAGGTTGGAGCAGCCTGTATCTCAGCACAGGAATAAGGTAGGGAGGAATTCAAATACTCATTTTGACTGCCTCCAGAAGTTAGATCAGATGGCAAATTGGATTTGGTGCTAGGTCTTTCCCTTTAGGTTTTACCCCAACAATGTTTTCATTAGTTTCGCTCACTCTCGAAATCAAGCATTTTACAGCAGGTTGGAGCAGCCAGTATCTCAGCACAGGAATAAGGTAGGGAAGAATTCTAAGGATCATTTTGACTGCCTCCAGAAGTTAGATCAGATGGCAAATTGGATTTGGTGCTAGGTCTTTCCCTTTAGGTTTTACCCCAACAATGTTTTCATTAGTTTCGCTCGCTCTCGAAATCAAGCATTTTACAGCAGGTTGGAGCAGCCTGTATCTCAGCACAGGAATAAGGTAGGGAAGAATTCTAAGGATCATTTTGACTGCCTCCAGAAGTTAGATCAGATGGCAAATTGGATTTGGTGCTAGGTCTTTCCCTTTAGGTTTTACCCCAACAATGTTTTCATTAGTTTCGCTCACTCTCGAAATCAAGCATTTTACAGCAGGTTGGAGCAGCCTGTATCTCAGCACAGGAATAAGGTAGGGAAGAATTCTAAGGATCATTTTGACTGCCTCCAGAAGTTAGATCAGATGGCAAATTGGATTTGGTGCTAGGTCTTTCCCTTTAGGTTTTACCCCAACAATGTTTTCATTAGTTTCGCTCACTCTCGAAATCAAGCATTTTACAGCAGGTTGGAGCAGCCTGTATCTCAGCACAGGAATAAGGTAGGGAAGAATTCAAATACTCATTTTGACTGCCTCCAGAAGTTAGATCAGATGGCCAATGCAATTTGGTGCTAGGCCTTTCCCTTTAGGTTTTACCCCAACAATGTTTTCATTAGTTTCGCTCACTCTCGAAATCAAGCATTTTACAGCAGGTTGGAGCAGCCTGTATCTCAGCACAGGAATAAGGTAGGGAAGAATTCTAAGGATCATTTTGACTGCCTCCAGAAGTTAGATCAGATGGCAAATTGGATTTGGTGCTAGGTCTTTCCCTTTAGGTTTTACCCCAACAATGTTTTCATTAGTTTCGCTCACTCTCGAAATCAAGCATTTTACAGCAGGTTGGAGCAGCCTGTATCTCAGCACAGGAATAAGGTAGGGAAGAATTCTAAGGATCATTTTGACTGCCTCCAGAAGTTAGATCAGATGGCAAATTGGATTTGGTGCTAGGTCTTTCCCTTTAGGTTTTACCCCAACAATGTTTTCATTAGTTTCGCTCACTCTCGAAATCAAGCATTTTACAGCAGGTTGGAGCAGCCTGTATCTCAGCACAGGAATAAGGTAGGGAAGAATTCTAAGGATCATTTTGACTGCCTCCAGAAGTTAGATCAGATGGCAAATTGGATTTGGTGCTAGGTCTTTCCCTTTAGGTTTTACCCCAACAATGTTTTCATTAGTTTCGCTCACTCTCGAAATCAAGCATTTTACAGCAGGTTGGAGCAGCCTGTATCTCAGCACAGGAATAAGGTAGGGAAGAATTCTAAGGATCATTTTGACTGCCTCCAGAAGTTAGATCAGATGGCAAATTGGATTTGGTGCTAGGTCTTTCCCTTTAGGTTTTACCCCAACAATGTTTTCATTAGTTTCGCTCACTCTCGAAATCAAGCATTTTACAGCAGGTTGGAGCAGCCTGTATCTCAGCACAGGAATAAGGTAGGGAAGAATTCTAAGGATCATTTTGACTGCCTCCAGAAGTTAGATCAGATGGCAAATTGGATTTGGTGCTAGGTCTTTCGCTTTAGGTTTTACCCCAACAATGTTTTCATTAGTTTCGCTCACTCTCGAAATCAAGCATTTTACAGCAGGTTGGAGCAGCCTATATCTCAGCACAGGAATAAGGTAGGGAAGAATTCTAAGGATCATTTTGACTGCCTCCAGAAGTTAGATCAGATGGCCAATTGGATTTGGTGCTAGGTCTTTCCCTTTAGGTTTTACCCCAACAATGTTTTCATTAGTTTCGCTCACTCTCGAAATCAAGCATTTTACAGCAGGTTGGAGCAGCCTGTATCTCAGCACAGGAATAAGGTAGGGAAGAATTCTAAGGATCATTTTGACTGCCTCCAGAAGTTAGATCAGATGGCCAATGCAATTTGGTGCTAGGTCTTTCCCTTTAGGTTTTACCCCAACAATGTTTTCATTAGTTTCACTCACTCTCGAAATCAAGCATTTTACAGCAGGTTGGAGCAGCCTGTATCTCAGCACAGGAATAAGGTAGGGAAGAATTCTAAGGATCATTTTGACTGCCTCCAGAAGTTAGATCAGATGGCCAATGCAATTTGGTGCTAGGCCTTTCCCTTTAGGTTTTACCCCAGCAATGTTTTCATTAGTTTCGCTCACTCTCGAAATCAAGCATTTTACAGCAGGTTGGAGCAGCCTGTATCTCAGCACAGGAATAAGGTAGGGAAGAATTCTAAGGATCATTTTGACTGCCTCCAGAAGTTAGATCAGATGGCAAATTGGATTTGGTGCTAGGTCTTTCCCTTTAGGTTTTACCCCAACAATGTTTTCATTAGTTTCGCTCACTCTCAAAATCAAGCATTTTACAGCAGGTTGGAGCAGCCTGTATCTCAGCACAGGAATAAGGTAGGGAAGAATTCTAAGGATCATTTTGACTGCCTCCAGAAGTTAGATCAGATGGCCAATGCAATTTGGTGCTAGGCCTTTCCCTTTAGGTTTTACCCCAACAATGTTTTCATTAGTTTCGCTCACTCTCGAAATCAAGCATTTTACAGCAGGTTGGAGCAGCCTGTATCTCAGCACAGGAATAAGGTAGGGAAGAATTCTAAGGATCATTTTGACTGCCTCCAGAAGTTAGATCAGATGGCCAATTGGATTTGGTGCTAGGTCTTTCCCTTTAGGTTTTACCCCAACAATGTTTTCATTAGTTTCGCTCACTCTCGAAATCAAGCATTTTACAGCAGGTTGGAGCAGCCTGTATCTCAGCACAGGAATAAGGTAGGGAAGAATTCTAAGGATCATTTTGACTGCCTCCAGAAGTTAGATCAGATGGCCAATGGAATTTGGTGCTAGGTCTTTCCCTTTAGGTTTTACCCCAACAATGTTTTCATTAGTTTCGCTCACTCTCGAAATCAAGCATTTTACAGCAGGTTGGAGCAGCCTGTATCTCAGCACAGGAATAAGGTAGGGAAGAATTCTAAGGATCATTTTGACTGCCTCCAGAAGTTAGATCAGATGGCAAATTGGATTTGGCGCTAGGCCTTTCCCTTTAGGTTTTACCCCAACAATGTTTTCATTAGTTTCGCTCACTCTCGAAATCAAGCATTTTACAGCAGGTTGGAGCAGCCTGTATCTCAGCACAGGAATAAGGTAGGGAAGAATTCTAAGGATCATTTTGACTGCCTCCAGAAGTTAGATCAGATGGCCAATGCAATTTGGTGCTAGGCCTTTCCCTTTAGGTTTTACCCCAACAATGTTTTCATTAGTTTCGCTCACTCTCGAAATCAAGCATTTTACAGCAGGTTGGAGCAACCTGTATCTCAGCACAGGAATAAGGTAGGGAAGAATTCAAATACTCATTTTGACTGCCTCCAGAAGTTAGATCAGATGGCCAATGCAATTTGGTGCTAGGCCTTTCCCTTTAGGTTTTACCCCAACAATGTTTTCATTAGTTTCGCTCACTCTCGAAATCAAGCATTTTACAGCAGGTTGGAGCAGCCTGTATCTCAGCACAGGAATAAGGTAGGGAAGAATTCAAATACTCATTTTAACTGCCTCCAGAAGTTAGATCAGATGGCAAATTGGATTTGGTGCTAGGTCTTTCCCTTTAGGTTTTACCCCAACAATGTTTTCATTAGTTTCGCTCACTCTCGAAATCAAGCATTTTACAGCAGGTTGGAGCAGCCTGTATCTCAGCACAGGAATAAGGTAGGGAAGAATTCTAAGGATCATTTTGACTGCCTCCAGAAGTTAGATCAGATGGCAAATTGGATTTGGTGCTAGGTCTTTCCCTTTAGGTTTTACCCCAACAATGTTTTCATTAGTTTCGCTCACTCTCGAAATCAAGCATTTTACAGCAGGTTGGAGCAGCCTGTATCTCAGCACAGGAATAAGGTAGGGAAGAATTCTAAGGATCATTTTGACTGCCTCCAGAAGTTAGATCAGATGGCAAATTGGATTTGGTGCTAGGTCTTTCCCTTTAGGTTTTACCCCAACAATGGTTTCATTAGTTTCGCTCACTCTCGAAATCAAGCATTTTACAGCAGGTTGGAGCAGCCTGTATCTCAGCACAGGAATAAGGTAGGGAAGAATTCTAAGGATCATTTTGACTGCCTCCAGAAGTTAGATCAGATGGCCAATGCAATTTGGTGCTAGGTCTTTCCCTTTAGGTTTTACCCCAACAATGTTTTCATTAGTTTCGCTCACTCTCGAAATCAAGCATTTTACAGCAGGTTGGAGCAGCCTGTATCTCAGCACAGGAATAAGGTAGGGAAGAATTCTAAGGATCATTTTGACTGCCTCCAGAAGTTAGATCAGATGGCAAATTGGATTTGGTGCTAGGTCTTTCCCTTTAGGTTTTACCCCAACAATGTTTTCATTAGTTTTGCTCACTCTCGAAATCAAGCATTTTACAGCAGGTTGGAGCAGCCTGTATCTCAGCACAGGAATAAGGTAGGGAAGAATTCTAAGGATCATTTTGACTGCCTCCAGAAGTTAGATCAGATGGCAAATTGGATTTGGTGCTAGGTCTTTCCCTTTAGGTTTTACCCCAACAATGTTTTCATTAGTTTCGCTCACTCTCGAAATCAAGCATTTTACAGCAGGTTGGAGCAGCCTGTATCTCAGCACAGGAATAAGGTAGGGAAGAATTCTAAGGATCATTTTGACTGCCTCCAGAAGTTAGATCAGATGGCAAATTGGATTTGGTGCTAGGTCTTTCCCTTTAGGTTTTACCCCAACAATGTTTTCATTAGTTTCGCTCACTCTCGAAATCAAGCATTTTACAGCAGGTTGGAGCAGCCTGTATCTCAGCACAGGAATAAGGTAGGGAAGAATTCTAAGGATCATTTTGACTGCCTCCAGAAGTTAGATCAGATGGCCAATGCAATTTGGTGCTAGGTCTTTCCCTTTAGGTTTTACCCCAACAATGTTTTCATTAGTTTCGCTCACTCTCGAAATCAAGCATTTTACAGCAGGTTGGAGCAGCCTGTATCTCAGCACAGGAATAAGGTAGGGAAGAATTCTAAGGATCATTTTGACTGCCTCCAGAAGTTAGATCTGATGGCAAATTGGATTTGGTGCTAGGTCTTTCCCTTTAGGTTTTACCCCAACAATGTTTTCATTAGTTTCGCTCACTCTCGAAATCAAGCATTTTACAGCAGGTTGGAGCAGCCTGTATCTCAGCACAGGAATAAGGTAGGGAAGAATTCTAAGGATCATTTTGACTGCCTCCAGAAGTTAGATCTGATGGCAAATTGGATTTGGTGCTAGGTCTTTCCCTTTAGGTTTTACCCCAACAATGTTTTCATTAGTTTCGCTCACTCTCGAAATCAAGCATTTTACAGCAGGTTGGAGCAGCCTGTATCTCAGCACAGGAATAAGGTAGGGAAGAATTCTAAGGATCATTTTGACTGCCTCCAGAAGTTAGATCAGATGGCAAATTGGATTTGGTGCTAGGTCTTTCCCTTTAGGTTTTACCCCAACAATGTTTTCATTAGTTTCGCTCACTCTCGAAATCAAGCATTTTACAGCAGGTTGGAGCAGCCTGTATCTCAGCACAGGAATAAGGTAGGGAAGAATTCTAAGGATCATTTTGACTGCCTCCAGAAGTTAGATCAGATGGCAAATTGGATTTGGTGCTAGGTCTTTCCCTTTAGGTTTTACCCCAACAATGTTTTCATTAGTTTCGCTCACTCTCGAAATCAAGCATTTTACAGCAGGTTGGAGCAGCCTGTATCTCAGCACAGGAATAAGGTAGGGAAGAATTCTAAGGATCATTTTGACTGCCTCCAGAAGTTAGATCAGATGGCAAATTGGATTTGGTGCTAGGTCTTTCCCTTTAGGTTTTACCCCAACAATGTTTTCATTAGTTTCGCTCACTCTCGAAATCAAGCATTTTACAGCAGGTTGGAGCAGCCTGTATCTCAGCACAGGAATAAGGTAGGGAGGAATTCAAATACTCATTTTGACTGCCTCCAGAAGTTAGATCAGATGGCAAATTGGATTTGGTGCTAGGTCTTTCCCTTTAGGTTTTACCCCAACAATGTTTTCATTAGTTTCGCTCACTCTCGAAATCAAGCATTTTACAGCAGGTTGGAGCAGCCAGTATCTCAGCACAGGAATAAGGTAGGGAAGAATTCTAAGGATCATTTTGACTGCCTCCAGAAGTTAGATCAGATGGCAAATTGGATTTGGTGCTAGGTCTTTCCCTTTAGGTTTTACCCCAACAATGTTTTCATTAGTTTCGCTCGCTCTCGAAATCAAGCATTTTACAGCAGGTTGGAGCAGCCTGTATCTCAGCACAGGAATAAGGTAGGGAAGAATTCTAAGGATCATTTTGACTGCCTCCAGAAGTTAGATCAGATGGCAAATTGGATTTGGTGCTAGGTCTTTCCCTTTAGGTTTTACCCCAACAATGTTTTCATTAGTTTCGCTCACTCTCGAAATCAAGCATTTTACAGCAGGTTGGAGCAGCCTGTATCTCAGCACAGGAATAAGGTAGGGAAGAATTCTAAGGATCATTTTGACTGCCTCCAGAAGTTAGATCAGATGGCAAATTGGATTTGGTGCTAGGTCTTTCCCTTTAGGTTTTACCCCAACAATGTTTTCATTAGTTTCGCTCACTCTCGAAATCAAGCATTTTACAGCAGGTTGGAGCAGCCTGTATCTCAGCACAGGAATAAGGTAGGGAAGAATTCTAAGGATCATTTTGACTGCCTCCAGAAGTTAGATCAGATGGCCAATTGGATTTGGTGCTAGGTCTTTCCCTTTAGGTTTTACCCCAACAATGTTTTCATTAGTTTCGCTCACTCTCGAAATCAAGCATTTTACAGCAGGTTGGAGCAGCCTGTATCTCAGCACAGGAATAAGGTAGGGAAGAATTCTAAGGCTCATTTTGACTGCCTCCAGAAGTTAGATCAGATGGCAAATTGGATTTGGTGCTAGGTCTTTCCCTTTAGGTTTTACCCCAACAATGTTTTCATTAGTTTCGCTCACTCTCGAAATCAAGCATTTTACAGCAGGTTGGAGCAGCCTGTATCTCAGCACAGGAATAAGGTAGGGAAGAATTCTAAGGATCATTTTGACTGCCTCCAGAAGTTAGATCAGATGGCCAATTGGATTTGGTGCTAGGTCTTTCCCTTTAGGTTTTACCCCAACAATGTTTTCATTAGTTTCGCTCACTCTCGAAATCAAGCATTTTACAGCAGGTTGGAGCAGCCTGTATCTCAGCACAGGAATAAGGTAGGGAAGAATTCAAATACTCATTTTGACTGCCTCCAGAAGTTAGATCAGATGGCAAATTGGATTTGGTGCTAGGTCTTTCCCTTTAGGTTTTACCCCAACAATGTTTTCATTAGTTTCGCTCACTCTCGAAATCAAGCATTTTACAGCAGGTTGGAGCAGCCTGTATCTCAGCACAGGAATAAGGTAGGGAAGAATTCAAATACTCATTTTGACTGCCTCCAGAAGTTAGATCAGATGGCAAATTGGATTTGGTGCTAGGTCTTTCCCTTTAGGTTTTACCCCAACAATGTTTTCATTAGTTTCGCTCACTCTCGAAATCAAGCATTTTACAGCAGGTTGGAGCAGCCTGTATCTCAGCACAGGAATAAGGTAGGGAAGAATTCTAAGGATCATTTTGACTGCCTCCAGAAGTTAGATCAGATGGCAAATTGGATTTGGTGCTAGGTCTTTCCCTTTAGGTTTTACCCCAACAATGTTTTCATTAGTTTCGCTCACTCTCGAAATCAAGCATTTTACAGCAGGTTGGAGCAGCCTGTATCTCAGCACAGGAATAAGGTAGGGAAGAATTCTAAGGATCATTTTGACTGCCTCCAGAAGTTAGATCAGATGGCAAATTGGATTTGGTGCTAGGTCTTTCCCTTTAGGTTTTACCCCAACAATGTTTTCATTAGTTTCGCTCACTCTCGAAATCAAGCATTTTACAGCAGGTTGGAGCAGCCTGTATCTCAGCACAGGAATAAGGTAGGGATGAATTCTAAGGATCATTTTGACTGCCTCCAGAAGTTAGATCAGATGGCAAATTGGATTTGGTGCTAGGTCTTTCCCTTTAGGTTTTACCCCAACAATGTTTTCATTAGTTTCGCTCACTCTCAAAATCAAGCATTTTACAGCAGGTTGGAGCAGCCTGTATCTCAGCACAGGAATAAGGTAGGGAAGAATTCTAAGGATCATTTTGACTGCCTCCAGAAGTTAGATCAGATGGCAAATTGGATTTGGTGCTAGGTCTTTCCCTTTAGGTTTTACCCCAACAATGTTTTCATTAGTTTCGCTCACTCTCGAAATCAAGCATTTTACAGCAGGTTGGAGCAGCCTGTATCTCAGCACAGGAATAAGGTAGGGAAGAATTCTAAGGATCATTTTGACTGCCTCCAGAAGTTAGATCAGATGGCAAATTGGATTTGGTGCTAGGTCTTTCCCTTTAGGTTTTACCCCAACAATGTTTTCATTAGTTTCGCTCACTCTCGAAATCAAGCATTTTACAGCAGGTTGGAGCAGCCTGTATCTCAGCACAGGAATAAGGTAGGGAAGAATTCTAAGGATCATTTTGACTGCCTCCAGAAGTTAGATCAGATGGCCAATTGGATTTGGTGCTAGGTCTTTCCCTTTAGGTTTTACCCCAACAATGTTTTCATTAGTTTCGCTCACTCTCGAAATCAAGCATTTTACAGCAGGTTGGAGCAGCCTGTATCTCAGCACAGGAATAAGGTAGGGAAGAATTCAAATACTCATTTTGACTGCCTCCAGAAGTTAGATCAGATGGCAAATTGGATTTGGTGCTAGGTCTTTCCCTTTAGGTTTTACCCCAACAATGTTTTCATTAGTTTCGCTCACTCTCGAAATCAAGCATTTTACAGCAGGTTGGAGCAGCCTGTATCTCAGCACAGGAATAAGGTAGGGAAGAATTCAAATACTCATTTTGACTGCCTCCAGAAGTTAGATCAGATGGCCAATGCAATTTGGTGCTAGGCCTTTCCCTTTAGGTTTTACCCCAACAATGTTTTCATTAGTTTCGCTCACTCTCGAAATCAAGCATTTTACAGCAGGTTGGAGCAGCCTGTATCTCAGCACAGGAATAAGGTAGGGAAGAATTCTAAGGATCATTTTGACTGCCTCCAGAAGTTAGATCAGATGGCAAATTGGATTTGGTGCTAGGTCTTTCCCTTTAGGTTTTACCCCAACAATGTTTTCATTAGTTTCGCTCACTCTCGAAATCAAGCATTTTACAGCAGGTTGGAGCAGCCTGTATCTCAGCACAGGAATAAGGTAGGGAAGAATTCTAAGGATCATTTTGACTGCCTCCAGAAGTTAGATCAGATGGCCAATTGGATTTGGTGCTAGGTCTTTCCCTTTAGGTTTTACCCCAACAATGTTTTCATTAGTTTCGCTCACTCTCGAAATCAAGCATTTTACAGCAGGTTGGAGCAGCCTGTATCTCAGCACAGGAATAAGGTAGGGAAGAATTCAAATACTCATTTTGACTGCCTCCAGAAGTTAGATCAGATGGCAAATTGGATTTGGTGCTAGGTCTTTCCCTTTAGGTTTTACCCCAACAATGTTTTCATTAGTTTCGCTCACTCTCGAAATCAAGCATTTTACAGCAGGTTGGAGCAGCCTGTATCTCAGCACAGGAATAAGGTAGGGAAGAATTCTAAGGATCATTTTGACTGCCTCCAGAAGTTAGATCAGATGGCAAATTGGATTTGGTGCTAGGTCTTTCCCTTTAGGTTTTACCCCAACAATGTTTTCATTAGTTTCGCTCACTCTCGAAATCAAGCATTTTACAGCAGGTTGGAGCAGCCTGTATCTCAGCACAGGAATAAGGTAGGGAAGAATTCTAAGGATCATTTTGACTGCCTCCAGAAGTTAGATCAGATGGCAAATTGGATTTGGTGCTAGGTCTTTCCCTTTAGGTTTTACCCCAACAATGTTTTCATTAGTTTCGCTCACTCTCGAAATCAAGCATTTTACAGCAGGTTGGAGCAGCCTGTATCTCAGCACAGGAATAAGGTAGGGAAGAATTCTAAGGATCATTTTGACTGCCTCCAGAAGTTAGATCAGATGGCAAATTGGATTTGGTGCTAGGTCTTTCCCTTTAGGTTTTACCCCAACAATGTTTTCATTAGTTTCGCTCACTCTCGAAATCAAGCATTTTACAGCAGGTTGGAGCAGCCTGTATCTCAGCACAGGAATAAGGTAGGGAAGAATTCAAATACTCATTTTGACTGCCTCCAGAAGTTAGATCAGATGGCCAATGCAATTTGGTGCTAGGCCTTTCCCTTTAGGTTTTACCCCAACAATGTTTTCATTAGTTTCGCTCACTCTCGAAATCAAGCATTTTACAGCAGGTTGGAGCAGCCTGTATCTCAGCACAGGAATAAGGTAGGGAAGAATTCTAAGGATCATTTTGACTGCCTCCAGAAGTTAGATCAGATGGCCAATGCAATTTGGTGCTAGGCCTTTCCCTTTAGGTTTTACCCCAACAATGTTTTCATTAGTTTCGCTCACTCTCGAAATCAAGCATTTTACAGCAGGTTGGAGCAGCCTGTATCTCAGCACAGGAATAAGGTAGGGAAGAATTCAAATACTCATTTTGACTGCCTCCAGAAGTTAGATCAGATGGCCAATGCAATTTGGTGCTAGGCCTTTCCCTTTAGGTTTTACCCCAACAATGTTTTCATTAGTTTCGCTCACTCTCGAAATCAAGCATTTTACAGCAGGTTGGAGCAGCCTGTATCTCAGCACAGGAATAAGGTAGGGAAGAATTCTAAGGATCATTTTGACTGCCTCCAGAAGTTAGATCAGATGGCCAATTGGATTTGGTGCTAGGTCTTTCCCTTTAGGTTTTACCCCAACAATGTTTTCATTAGTTTCGCTCACTCTCGAAATCAAGCATTTTACAGCAGGTTGGAGCAGCCTGTATCTCAGCACAGGAATAAGGTAGGGAAGAATTCTAAGGCTCATTTTGACTGCCTCCAGAAGTTAGATCAGATGGCAAATTGGATTTGGTGCTAGGTCTTTCCCTTTAGGTTTTACCCCAACAATGTTTTCATTAGTTTCGCTCACTCTCGAAATCAAGCATTTTACAGCAGGTTGGAGCAGCCTGTATCTCAGCACAGGAATAAGGTAGGGAAGAATTCTAAGGATCATTTTGACTGCCTCCAGAAGTTAGATCAGATGGCAAATTGGATTTGGTGCTAGGTCTTTCCCTTTAGGTTTTACCCCAACAATGTTTTCATTAGTTTCGCTCACTCTCGAAATCAAGCATTTTACAGCAGGTTGGAGCAGCCTGTATCTCAGCACAGGAATAAGGTAGGGAAGAATTCTAAGGATCATTTTGACTGCCTCCAGAAGTTAGATCAGATGGCAAATTGGATTTGGTGCTAGGTCTTTCCCTTTAGGTTTTACCCCAACAATGTTTTCATTAGTTTCGCTCACTCTCGAAATCAAGCATTTTACAGCAGGTTGGAGCAGCCTGTATCTCAGCACAGGAATAAGGTAGGGAAGAATTCAAATACTCATTTTGACTGCCTCCAGAAGTTAGATCAGATGGCAAATTGGATTTGGTGCTAGGTCTTTCCCTTTAGGTTTTACCCCAACAATGTTTTCATTAGTTTCGCTCACTCTCGAAATCAAGCATTTTACAGCAGGTTGGAGCAGCCTGTATCTCAGCACAGGAATAAGGTAGGGAAGAATTCAAATACTCATTTTGACTGCCTCCAGAAGTTAGATCAGATGGCCAATGCAATTTGGTGCTAGGCCTTTCCCTTTAGGTTTTACCCCAACAATGTTTTCATTAGTTTCGCTCACTCTCGAAATCAAGCATTTTACAGCAGGTTGGAGCAGCCTGTATCTCAGCACAGGAATAAGGTAGGGAAGAATTCTAAGGATCATTTTGACTGCCTCCAGAAGTTAGATCAGATGGCAAATTGGATTTGGTGCTAGGTCTTTCCCTTTAGGTTTTACCCCAACAATGTTTTCATTAGTTTCGCTCACTCTCGAAATCAAGCATTTTACAGCAGGTTGGAGCAGCCTGTATCTCAGCACAGGAATAAGGTAGGGAAGAATTCTAAGGATCATTTTGACTGCCTCCAGAAGTTAGATCAGATGGCAAATTGGATTTGGTGCTAGGTCTTTCCCTTTAGGTTTTACCCCAACAATGTTTTCATTAGTTTCGCTCACTCTCGAAATCAAGCATTTTACAGCAGGTTGGAGCAGCCTGTATCTCAGCACAGGAATAAGGTAGGGAAGAATTCAAATACTCATTTTGACTGCCTCCAGAAGTTAGATCAGATGGCCAATGCAATTTGGTGCTAGGCCTTTCCCTTTAGGTTTTACCCCAACAATGTTTTCATTAGTTTCGCTCACTCTCGAAATCAAGCATTTTACAGCAGGTTGGAGCAGCCTGTATCTCAGCACAGGAATAAGGTAGGGAAGAATTCTAAGGATCATTTTGACTGCCTCCAGAAGTTAGATCAGATGGCCAATGCAATTTGGTGCTAGGCCTTTCCCTTTAGGTTTTACCCCAACAATGTTTTCATTAGTTTCGCTCACTCTCGAAATCAAGCATTTTACAGCAGGTTGGAGCAGCCTGTATCTCAGCACAGGAATAAGGTAGGGAAGAATTCAAATACTCATTTTGACTGCCTCCAGAAGTTAGATCAGATGGCCAATGCAATTTGGTGCTAGGCCTTTCCCTTTAGGTTTTACCCCAACAATGTTTTCATTAGTTTCGCTCACTCTCGAAATCAAGCATTTTACAGCAGGTTGGAGCAGCCTGTATCTCAGCACAGGAATAAGGTAGGGAAGAATTCTAAGGATCATTTTGACTGCCTCCAGAAGTTAGATCAGATGGCAAATTGGATTTGGTGCTAGGCCTTTCCCTTTAGGTTTTACCCCAACAATGTTTTCATTAGTTTCGCTCACTCTCAAAATCAAGCATTTTACAGCAGGTTGGAGCAGCCTGTATCTCAGCACAGGAATAAGGTAGGGAAGAATTGTAAGGATCATTTTGACTGCCTCCAGAAGTTAGATCAGATGGCCAATTGGATTTGGTGCTAGGCCTTTCCCTTTAGGTTTTACCCCAACAATGTTTTCATTAGTTTCGCTCACTCTCGAAATCAAGCATTTTACAGCAGGTTGGAGCAGCCTGTATCTCAGCACAGGAATAAGGTAGGGAAGAATTCTAAGGCTCATTTTGACTGCCTCCAGAAGTTAGATCAGATGGCAAATTGGATTTGGTGCTAGGTCTTTCCCTTTAGGTTTTACCCCAACAATGTTTTCATTAGTTTCGCTCACTCTCGAAATCAAGCATTTTACAGCAGGTTGGAGCAGCCTGTATCTCAGCACAGGAATAAGGTAGGGAAGAATTCTAAGGATCATTTTGACTGCCTCCAGAAGTTAGATCAGATGGCAAATTGGATTTGGTGCTAGGTCTTTCCCTTTAGGTTTTACCCCAACAATGTTTTCATTAGTTTCGCTCACTCTCGAAATCAAGCATTTTACAGCAGGTTGGAGCAGCCTGTATCTCAGCACAGGAATAAGGTAGGGAAGAATTCTAAGGATCATTTTGACTGCCTCCAGAAGTTAGATCAGATGGCAAATTGGATTTGGTGCTAGGTCTTTCCCTTTAGGTTTTACCCCAACAATGTTTTCATTAGTTTCGCTCACTCTCGAAATCAAGCATTTTACAGCAGGTTGGAGCAGCCTGTATCTCAGCACAGGAATAAGGTAGGGAAGAATTCAAATACTCATTTTGACTGCCTCCAGAAGTTAGATCAGATGGCCAATGCAATTTGGTGCTAGGCCTTTCCCTTTAGGTTTTACCCCAACAATGTTTTCATTAGTTTCGCTCACTCTCGAAATCAAGCATTTTACAGCAGGTTGGAGCAGCCTGTATCTCAGCACAGGAATAAGGTAGGGAAGAATTCTAAGGATCATTTTGACTGCCTCCAGAAGTTAGATCAGATGGCCAATGCAATTTGGTGCTAGGCCTTTCCCTTTAGGTTTTACCCCAACAATGTTTTCATTAGTTTCGCTCACTCTCGAAATCAAGCATTTTACAGCAGGTTGGAGCAGCCTGTATCTCAGCACAGGAATAAGGTAGGGAAGAATTCAAATACTCATTTTGACTGCCTCCAGAAGTTAGATCAGATGGCCAATGCAATTTGGTGCTAGGCCTTTCCCTTTAGGTTTTACCCCAACAATGTTTTCATTAGTTTCGCTCACTCTCGAAATCAAGCATTTTACAGCAGGTTGGAGCAGCCTGTATCTCAGCACAGGAATAAGGTAGGGAAGAATTCTAAGGATCATTTTGACTGCCTCCAGAAGTTAGATCAGATGGCAAATTGGATTTGGTGCTAGGCCTTTCCCTTTAGGTTTTACCCCAACAATGTTTTCATTAGTTTCGCTCACTCTCAAAATCAAGCATTTTACAGCAGGTTGGAGCAGCCTGTATCTCAGCACAGGAATAAGGTAGGGAAGAATTCTAAGGATCATTTTGACTGCCTCCAGAAGTTAGATCAGATGGCCAATTGGATTTGGTGCTAGGTCTTTCCCTTTAGGTTTTACCCCAACAATGTTTTCATTAGTTTCGCTCACTCTCGAAATCAAGCATTTTACAGCAGGTTGGAGCAGCCTGTATCTCAGCACAGGAATAAGGTAGGGAAGAATTCTAAGGATCATTTTGACTGCCTCCAGAAGTTAGATCAGATGGCAAATTGGATTTGGTGCTAGGTCTTTCCCTTTAGGTTTTACCCCAACAATGTTTTCATTAGTTTCGCTCACTCTCGAAATCAAGCATTTTACAGCAGGTTGGAGCAGCCTGTATCTCAGCACAGGAATAAGGTAGGGAAGAATTCAAATACTCATTTTGACTGCCTCCAGAAGTTAGATCAGATGGCCAATGCAATTTGGTGCTAGGCCTTTCCCTTTAGGTTTTACCCCAACAATGTTTTCATTAGTTTCGCTCACTCTCGAAATCAAGCATTTTACAGCAGGTTGGAGCAGCCTGTATCTCAGCACAGGAATAAGGTAGGGAAGAATTCTAAGGATCATTTTGACTGCCTCCAGAAGTTAGATCAGATGGCCAATGCAATTTGGTGCTAGGCCTTTCCCTTTAGGTTTTACCCCAACAATGTTTTCATTAGTTTCGCTCACTCTCGAAATCAAGCATTTTACAGCAGGTTGGAGCAGCCTGTATCTCAGCACAGGAATAAGGTAGGGAAGAATTCAAATACTCATTTTCACTGCCTCCAGAAGTTAGATCAGATGGCCAATGCAATTTGGTGCTAGGCCTTTCCCTTTAGGTTTTACCCCAACAATGTTTTCATTAGTTTCGCTCACTCTCGAAATCAAGCATTTTACAGCAGGTTGGAGCAGCCTGTATCTCAGCACAGGAATAAGGTAGGGAAGAATTCTAAGGATCATTTTGACTGCCTCCAGAAGTTAGATCAGATGGCAAATTGGATTTGGTGCTAGGTCTTTCCCTTTAGGTTTTACCCCAACAATGTTTTCATTAGTTTCGCTCACTCTCGAAATCAAGCATTTTACAGCAGGTTGGAGCAGCCTGTATCTCAGCACAGGAATAAGGTAGGGAAGAATTCTAAGGATCATTTTGACTGCCTCCAGAAGTTAGATCAGATGGCCAATTGGATTTGGTGCTAGGTCTTTCCCTTTAGGTTTTACCCCAACAATGTTTTCATTAGTTTCGCTCACTCTCGAAATCAAGCATTTTACAGCAGGTTGGAGCAGCCTGTATCTCAGCACAGGAATAAGGTAGGGAAGAATTCTAAGGATCATTTTGACTGCCTCCAGAAGTTAGATCAGATGGCAAATTGGATTTGGTGCTAGGTCTTTCCCTTTAGGTTTTACCCCAACAATGTTTTCATTAGTTTCGCTCACTCTCGAAATCAAGCATTTTACAGCAGGTTGGAGCAGCCTGTATCTCAGCACAGGAATAAGGTAGGGAAGAATTCTAAGGATCATTTTGACTGCCTCCAGAAGTTAGATCAGATGGCCAATGCAATTTGGTGCTAGGCCTTTCCCTTTAGGTTTTACCCCAACAATGTTTTCATTAGTTTCGCTCACTCTCGAAATCAAGCATTTTACAGCAGGTTGGAGCAGCCTGTATCTCAGCACAGGAATAAGGTAGGGAAGAATTCTAAGGATCATTTTGACTGCCTCCAGAAGTTAGATCAGATGGCCAATGCAATTTGGTGCTAGGCCTTTCCCTTTAGGTTTTACCCCAACAATGTTTTCATTAGTTTCGCTCACTCTCGAAATCAAGCATTTTACAGCAGGTTGGAGCAGCCTGTATCTCAGCACAGGAATAAGGTAGGGAAGAATTCAAATACTCATTTTCACTGCCTCCAGAAGTTAGATCAGATGGCCAATGCAATTTGGTGCTAGGCCTTTCCCTTTAGGTTTTACCCCAACAATGTTTTCATTAGTTTCGCTCACTCTCGAAATCAAGCATTTTACAGCAGGTTGGAGCAGCCTGTATCTCAGCACAGGAATAAGGTAGGGAAGAATTCTAAGGATCATTTTGACTGCCTCCAGAAGTTAGATCAGATGGCAAATTGGATTTGGTGCTAGGTCTTTCCCTTTAGGTTTTACCCCAACAATGTTTTCATTAGTTTCGCTCACTCTCGAAATCAAGCATTTTACAGCAGGTTGGAGCAGCCTGTATCTCAGCACAGGAATAAGGTAGGGAAGAATTCTAAGGATCATTTTGACTGCCTCCAGAAGTTAGATCAGATGGCCAATTGGATTTGGTGCTAGGTCTTTCCCTTTAGGTTTTACCCCAACAATGTTTTCATTAGTTTCGCTCACTCTCGAAATCAAGCATTTTACAGCAGGTTGGAGCAGCCTGTATCTCAGCACAGGAATAAGGTAGGGAAGAATTCTAAGGATCATTTTGACTGCCTCCAGAAGTTAGATCAGATGGCAAATTGGATTTGGTGCTAGGTCTTTCCCTTTAGGTTTTACCCCAACAATGTTTTCATTAGTTTCGCTCACTCTCGAAATCAAGCATTTTACAGCAGGTTGGAGCAGCCTGTATCTCAGCACAGGAATAAGGTAGGGAAGAATTCTAAGGATCATTTTGACTGCCTCCAGAAGTTAGATCAGATGGCAAATTGGATTTGGTGCTAGGTCTTTCCCTTTAGGTTTTACCCCAACAATGTTTTCATTAGTTTCGCTCACTCTCGAAATCAAGCATTTTACAGCAGGTTGGAGCAGCCTGTATCTCAGCACAGGAATAAGGGAGGGAAGAATTCAAATACTCATTTTGACTGCCTCCAGAAGTTAGATCAGATGGCCAATGCAATTTGGTGCTAGGCCTTTCCCTTTAGGTTTTACCCCAACAATGTTTTCATTAGTTTCGCTCACTCTCGAAATCAAGCATTTTACAGCAGGTTGGAGCAGCCTGTATCTCAGCACAGGAATAAGGTAGGGAAGAATTCAAATACTCATTTTGACTGCCTCCAGAAGTTAGATCAGATGGCCAATGCAATTTGGTGCTAGGCCTTTCCCTTTAGGTTTTACCCCAACAATGTTTTCATTAGTTTCGCTCACTCTCGAAATCAAGCATTTTACAGCAGGTTGGAGCAGCCTGTATCTCAGCACAGGAATAAGGTAGGGAAGAATTCTAAGGATCATTTTGACTGCCTCCAGAAGTTAGATCAGATGGCAAATTGGATTTGGTGCTAGGCCTTTCCCTTTAGGTTTTACCCCAACAATGTTTTCATTAGTTTCGCTCACTCTCGAAATCAAGCATTTTACAGCAGGTTGGAGCAGCCTGTATCTCAGCACAGGAATAAGGTAGGGAAGAATTCTAAGGATCATTTTGACTGCCTCCAGAAGTTAGATCAGATGGCCAATTGGATTTGGTGCTAGGTCTTTCCCTTTAGGTTTTACCCCAACAATGTTTTCATTAGTTTCGCTCACTCTCGAAATCAAGCATTTTACAGCAGGTTGGAGCAGCCTGTATCTCAGCACAGGAATAAGGTAGGGAAGAATTCTAAGGATCATTTTGACTGCCTCCAGAAGTTAGATCAGATGGCAAATTGGATTTGGTGCTAGGTCTTTCCCTTTAGGTTTTACCCCAACAATGTTTTCATTAGTTTCGCTCACTCTCGAAATCAAGCATTTTACAGCAGGTTGGAGCAGCCTGTATCTCAGCACAGGAATAAGGTAGGGAAGAATTCAAATACTCATTTTGACTGCCTCCAGAAGTTAGATCAGATGGCCAATGCAATTTGGTGCTAGGCCTTTCCCTTTAGGTTTTACCCCAACAATGTTTTCATTAGTTTCGCTCACTCTCGAAATCAAGCATTTTACAGCAGGTTGGAGCAGCCTGTATCTCAGCACAGGAATAAGGTAGGGAAGAATTCTAAGGATCATTTTGACTGCCTCCAGAAGTTAGATCAGATGGCCAATGCAATTTGGTGCTAGGCCTTTCCCTTTAGGTTTTACCCCAACAATGTTTTCATTAGTTTCGCTCACTCTCGAAATCAAGCATTTTACAGCAGGTTGGAGCAGCCTGTATCTCAGCACAGGAATAAGGTAGGGAAGAATTCTAAGGATCATTTTGACTGCCTCCAGAAGTTAGATCAGATGGCAAATTGGATTTGGTGCTAGGTCTTTCCCTTTAGGTTTTACCCCAACAATGTTTTCATTAGTTTCGCTCACTCTCGAAATCAAGCATTTTACAGCAGGTTGGAGCAGCCTGTATCTCAGCACAGGAATAAGGTAGGGAAGAATTCAAATACTCATTTTGACTGCCTCCAGAAGTTAGATCAGATGGCCAATGCAATTTGGTGCTAGGCCTTTCCCTTTAGGTTTTACCCCAACAATGTTTTCATTAGTTTCGCTCACTCTCGAAATCAAGCATTTTACAGCAGGTTGGAGCAGCCTGTATCTCAGCACAGGAATAAGGTAGGGAAGAATTCTAAGGATCATTTTGACTGCCTCCAGAAGTTAGATCAGATGGCCAATGCAATTTGGTGCTAGGCCTTTCCCTTTAGGTTTTACCCCAACAATGTTTTCATTAGTTTCGCTCACTCTCGAAATCAAGCATTTTACAGCAGGTTGGAGCAGCCTGTATCTCAGCACAGGAATAAGGTAGGGAAGAATTCAAATACTCATTTTCACTGCCTCCAGAAGTTAGATCAGATGGCCAATGCAATTTGGTGCTAGGCCTTTCCCTTTAGGTTTTACCCCAACAATGTTTTCATTAGTTTCGCTCACTCTCGAAATCAAGCATTTTACAGCAGGTTGGAGCAGCCTGTATCTCAGCACAGGAATAAGGTAGGGAAGAATTCTAAGGATCATTTTGACTGCCTCCAGAAGTTAGATCAGATGGCAAATTGGATTTGGTGCTAGGTCTTTCCCTTTAGGTTTTACCCCAACAATGTTTTCATTAGTTTCGCTCACTCTCGAAATCAAGCATTTTACAGCAGGTTGGAGCAGCCTGTATCTCAGCACAGGAATAAGGTAGGGAAGAATTCTAAGGATCATTTTGACTGCCTCCAGAAGTTAGATCAGATGGCCAATTGGATTTGGTGCTAGGTCTTTCCCTTTAGGTTTTACCCCAACAATGTTTTCATTAGTTTCGCTCACTCTCGAAATCAAGCATTTTACAGCAGGTTGGAGCAGCCTGTATCTCAGCACAGGAATAAGGTAGGGAAGAATTCTAAGGATCATTTTGACTGCCTCCAGAAGTTAGATCAGATGGCAAATTGGATTTGGTGCTAGGTCTTTCCCTTTAGGTTTTACCCCAACAATGTTTTCATTAGTTTCGCTCACTCTCGAAATCAAGCATTTTACAGCAGGTTGGAGCAGCCTGTATCTCAGCACAGGAATAAGGTAGGGAAGAATTCTAAGGATCATTTTGACTGCCTCCAGAAGTTAGATCAGATGGCAAATTGGATTTGGTGCTAGGTCTTTCCCTTTAGGTTTTACCCCAACAATGTTTTCATTAGTTTCGCTCACTCTCGAAATCAAGCATTTTACAGCAGGTTGGAGCAGCCTGTATCTCAGCACAGGAATAAGGGAGGGAAGAATTCAAATACTCATTTTGACTGCCTCCAGAAGTTAGATCAGATGGCCAATGCAATTTGGTGCTAGGCCTTTCCCTTTAGGTTTTACCCCAACAATGTTTTCATTAGTTTCGCTCACTCTCGAAATCAAGCATTTTACAGCAGGTTGGAGCAGCCTGTATCTCAGCACAGGAATAAGGTAGGGAAGAATTCAAATACTCATTTTGACTGCCTCCAGAAGTTAGATCAGATGGCCAATGCAATTTGGTGCTAGGCCTTTCCCTTTAGGTTTTACCCCAACAATGTTTTCATTAGTTTCGCTCACTCTCGAAATCAAGCATTTTACAGCAGGTTGGAGCAGCCTGTATCTCAGCACAGGAATAAGGTAGGGAAGAATTCTAAGGATCATTTTGACTGCCTCCAGAAGTTAGATCAGATGGCAAATTGGATTTGGTGCTAGGCCTTTCCCTTTAGGTTTTACCCCAACAATGTTTTCATTAGTTTCGCTCACTCTCGAAATCAAGCATTTTACAGCAGGTTGGAGCAGCCTGTATCTCAGCACAGGAATAAGGTAGGGAAGAATTCTAAGGATCATTTTGACTGCCTCCAGAAGTTAGATCAGATGGCCAATTGGATTTGGTGCTAGGTCTTTCCCTTTAGGTTTTACCCCAACAATGTTTTCATTAGTTTCGCTCACTCTCGAAATCAAGCATTTTACAGCAGGTTGGAGCAGCCTGTATCTCAGCACAGGAATAAGGTAGGGAAGAATTCTAAGGATCATTTTGACTGCCTCCAGAAGTTAGATCAGATGGCAAATTGGATTTGGTGCTAGGTCTTTCCCTTTAGGTTTTACCCCAACAATGTTTTCATTAGTTTCGCTCACTCTCGAAATCAAGCATTTTACAGCAGGTTGGAGCAGCCTGTATCTCAGCACAGGAATAAGGTAGGGAAGAATTCTAAGGATCATTTTGACTGCCTCCAGAAGTTAGATCAGATGGCAAATTGGATTTGGTGCTAGGTCTTTCCCTTTAGGTTTTACCCCAACAATGTTTTCATTAGTTTCGCTCACTCTCGAAATCAAGCATTTTACAGCAGGTTGGAGCAGCCTGTATCTCAGCACAGGAATAAGGTAGGGAAGAATTCAAATACTCATTTTGACTGCCTCCAGAAGTTAGATCAGATGGCCAATGCAATTTGGTGCTAGGCCTTTCCCTTTAGGTTTTACCCCAACAATGTTTTCATTAGTTTCGCTCACTCTCGAAATCAAGCATTTTACAGCAGGTTGGAGCAGCCTGTATCTCAGCACAGGAATAAGGTAGGGAAGAATTCTAAGGATCATTTTGACTGCCTCCAGAAGTTAGATCAGATGGCCAATGCAATTTGGTGCTAGGCCTTTCCCTTTAGGTTTTACCCCAACAATGTTTTCATTAGTTTCGCTCACTCTCGAAATCAAGCATTTTACAGCAGGTTGGAGCAGCCTGTATCTCAGCACAGGAATAAGGTAGGGAAGAATTCTAAGGATCATTTTGACTGCCTCCAGAAGTTAGATCAGATGGCAAATTGGATTTGGTGCTAGGTCTTTCCCTTTAGGTTTTACCCCAACAATGTTTTCATTAGTTTCGCTCACTCTCGAAATCAAGCATTTTACAGCAGGTTGGAGCAGCCTGTATCTCAGCACAGGAATAAGGTAGGGAAGAATTCAAATACTCATTTTGACTGCCTCCAGAAGTTAGATCAGATGGCCAATGCAATTTGGTGCTAGGCCTTTCCCTTTAGGTTTTACCCCAACAATGTTTTCATTAGTTTCGCTCACTCTCGAAATCAAGCATTTTACAGCAGGTTGGAGCAGCCTGTATCTCAGCACAGGAATAAGGTAGGGAAGAATTCTAAGGATCATTTTGACTGCCTCCAGAAGTTAGATCAGATGGCCAATGCAATTTGGTGCTAGGCCTTTCCCTTTAGGTTTTACCCCAACAATGTTTTCATTAGTTTCGCTCACTCTCGAAATCAAGCATTTTACAGCAGGTTGGAGCAGCCTGTATCTCAGCACAGGAATAAGGTAGGGAAGAATTCAAATACTCATTTTGACTGCCTCCAGAAGTTAGATCAGATGGCCAATGCAATTTGGTGCTAGGCCTTTCCCTTTAGGTTTTACCCCAACAATGTTTTCATTAGTTTCGCTCACTCTCGAAATCAAGCATTTTACAGCAGGTTGGAGCAGCCTGTATCTCAGCACAGGAATAAGGTAGGGAAGAATTCTAAGGATCATTTTGACTGCCTCCAGAAGTTAGATCAGATGGCAAATTGGATTTGGTGCTAGGCCTTTCCCTTTAGGTTTTACCCCAACAATGTTTTCATTAGTTTCGCTCACTCTCGAAATCAAGCATTTTACAGCAGGTTGGAGCAGCCTGTATCTCAGCACAGGAATAAGGTAGGGAAGAATTCTAAGGATCATTTTGACTGCCTCCAGAAGTTAGATCAGATGGCCAATTGGATTTGGTGCTAGGTCTTTCCCTTTAGGTTTTACCCCAACAATGTTTTCATTAGTTTCGCTCACTCTCGAAATCAAGCATTTTACAGCAGGTTGGAGCAGCCTGTATCTCAGCACAGGAATAAGGTAGGGAAGAATTCTAAGGATCATTTTGACTGCCTCCAGAAGTTAGATCAGATGGCAAATTGGATTTGGTGCTAGGTCTTTCCCTTTAGGTTTTACCCCAACAATGTTTTCATTAGTTTCGCTCACTCTCGAAATCAAGCATTTTACAGCAGGTTGGAGCAGCCTGTATCTCAGCACAGGAATAAGGTAGGGAAGAATTCTAAGGATCATTTTGACTGCCTCCAGAAGTTAGATCAGATGGCAAATTGGATTTGGTGCTAGGTCTTTCCCTTTAGGTTTTACCCCAACAATGTTTTCATTAGTTTCGCTCACTCTCGAAATCAAGCATTTTACAGCAGGTTGGAGCAGCCTGTATCTCAGCACAGGAATAAGGTAGGGAAGAATTCTAAGGATCATTTTGACTGCCTCCAGAAGTTAGATCAGATGGCAAATTGGATTTGGTGCTAGGTCTTTCCCTTTAGGTTTTACCCCAACAATGTTTTCATTAGTTTCGCTCACTCTCGAAATCAAGCATTTTACAGCAGGTTGGAGCAGCCTGTATCTCAGCACAGGAATAAGGTAGGGAAGAATTCTAAGGATCATTTTGACTGCCTCCAGAAGTTAGATCAGATGGCCAATGCAATTTGGTGCTAGGCCTTTCCCTTTAGGTTTTACCCCAACAATGTTTTCATTAGTTTCGCTCACTCTCGAAATCAAGCATTTTACAGCAGGTTGGAGCAGCCTGTATCTCAGCACAGGAATAAGGTAGGGAAGAATTCTAAGGATCATTTTGACTGCCTCCAGAAGTTAGATCAGATGGCCAATTGGATTTGGTGCTAGGTCTTTCCCTTTAGGTTTTACCCCAACAATGTTTTCATTAGTTTCGCTCACTCTCGAAATCAAGCATTTTACAGCAGGTTGGAGCAGCCTGTATCTCAGCACAGGAATAAGGTAGGGAAGAATTCTAAGGATCATTTTGACTGCCTCCAGAAGTTAGATCAGATGGCAAATTGGATTTGGTGCTAGGTCTTTCCCTTTAGGTTTTACCCCAACAATGTTTTCATTAGTTTCGCTCACTCTCGAAATCAAGCATTTTACAGCAGGTTGGAGCAGCCTGTATCTCAGCACAGGAATAAGGTAGGGAAGAATTCTAAGGATCATTTTGACTGCCTCCAGAAGTTAGATCAGATGGCAAATTGGATTTGGTGCTAGGTCTTTCCCTTTAGGTTTTACCCCAACAATGTTTTCATTAGTTTCGCTCACTCTCGAAATCAAGCATTTTACAGCAGGTTGGAGCAGCCTGTATCTCAGCACAGGAATAAGGTAGGGAAGAATTCTAAGGATCATTTTGACTGCCTCCAGAAGTTAGATCAGATGGCAAATTGGATTTGGTGCTAGGTCTTTCCCTTTAGGTTTTACCCCAACAATGTTTTCATTAGTTTCGATCACTCTCGAAATCAAGCATTTTACAGCAGGTTGGAGCAGCCTGTATCTCAGCACAGGAATAAGGTAGGGAAGAATTCTAAGGATCATTTTGACTGCCTCCAGAAGTTAGATCAGATGGCCAATTGGATTTGGTGCTAGGTCTTTCCCTTTAGGTTTTACCCCAACAATGTTTTCATTAGTTTCGCTCACTCTCGAAATCAAGCATTTTACAGCAGGTTGGAGCAGCCTGTATCTCAGCACAGGAATAAGGTAGGGAAGAATTCTAAGGATCATTTTGACTGCCTCCAGAAGTTAGATCAGATGGCAAATTGGATTTGGTGCTAGGTCTTTCCCTTTAGGTTTTACCCCAACAATGTTTTCATTAGTTTCGCTCACTCTCGAAATCAAGCATTTTACAGCAGGTTGGAGCAGCCTGTATCTCAGCACAGGAATAAGGTAGGGAAGAATTCTAAGGATCATTTTGACTGCCTCCAGAAGGTAGATCAGATGGCAAATTGGATTTGGTGCTAGGTCTTTCCCTTTAGGTTTTACCCCAACAATGTTTTCATTAGTTTCGCTCACTCTCGAAATCAAGCGTTTTACAGCAGGTTGGAGCAGCCTGTATCTCAGCACAGGAATAAGGTAGGGAAGAATTCAAATACTCATTTTGACTGCCTCCAGAAGTTAGATCAGATGGCCAATGCAATTTGGTGCTAGGCCTTTCCCTTTAGGTTTTACCCCAACAATGTTTTCATTAGTTTCGCTCACTCTCGAAATCAAGCATTTTACAGCAGGTTGGAGCAGCCTGTATCTCAGCACAGGAATAAGGTAGGGAAGAATTCTAAGGATCATTTTGACTGCCTCCAGAAGTTAGATCAGATGGCAAATTGGATTTGGTGCTAGGTCTTTCCCTTTAGGTTTTACCCCAACAATGTTTTCATTAGTTTCGCTCACTCTCGAAATCAAGCGTTTTACAGCAGGTTGGAGCAGCCTGTATCTCAGCACAGGAATAAGGTAGGGAAGAATTCAAATACTCATTTTGACTGCCTCCAGAAGTTAGATCAGATGGCCAATGCAATTTGGTGCTAGGCCTTTCCCTTTAGGTTTTACCCCAACAATGTTTTCATTAGTTTCGCTCACTCTCGAAATCAAGCATTTTACAGCAGGTTGGAGCAGCCTGTATCTCAGCACAGGAATAAGGTAGGGAAGAATTCAAATACTCATTTTGACTGCCTCCAGAAGTTAGATCAGATGGCCAATTGGATTTGGTGCTAGGTCTTTCCCTTTAGGTTTTACCCCAACAATGTTTTCATTAGTTTCGCTCACTCTCGAAATCAAGCATTTTACAGCAGGTTGGAGCAGCCTGTATCTCAGCACAGGAATAAGGTAGGGAAGAATTCAAATACTCATTTTGACTGCCTCCAGAAGTTAGATCAGATGGCAAATTGGATTTGGTGCTAGGTCTTTCCCTTTAGGTTTTACCCCAACAATGTTTTCATTAGTTTCGCTCACTCTCGAAATCAAGCATTTTACAGCAGGTTGGAGCAGCCTGTATCTCAGCACAGGAATAAGGTAGGGAAGAATTCTAAGGATCATTTTGACTGCCTCCAGAAGTTAGATCAGATGGCAAATTGGATTTGGTGCTAGGTCTTTCCCTTTAGGTTTTACCCCAACAATGTTTTCATTAGTTTCGCTCACTCTCGAAATCAAGCATTTTACAGCAGGTTGGAGCAGCCTGTATCTCAGCACAGGAATAAGGTAGGGAAGAATTCTAAGGATCATTTTGACTGCCTCCAGAAGTTAGATCAGATGGCAAATTGGATTTGGTGCTAGGTCTTTCCCTTTAGGTTTTACCCCAACAATGTTTTCATTAGTTTCGCTCACTCTCGAAATCAAGCATTTTACAGCAGGTTGGAGCAGCCTGTATCTCAGCACAGGAATAAGGTAGGGAAGAATTCTAAGGATCATTTTGACTGCCTCCAGAAGTTAGATCAGATGGCAAATTGGATTTGGTGCTAGGTCTTTCCCTTTAGGTTTTACCCCAACAATGTTTTCATTAGTTTCGCTCACTCTCGAAATCAAGCATTTTACAGCAGGTTGGAGCAGCCTGTATCTCAGCACAGGAATAAGGTAGGGAAGAATTCAAATACTCATTTTGACTGCCTCCAGAAGTTAGATCAGATGGCCAATGCAATTTGGTGCTAGGCCTTTCCCTTTAGGTTTTACCCCAACAATGTTTTCATTAGTTTCGCTCACTCTCGAAATCAAGCATTTTACAGCAGGTTGGAGCAGCCTGTATCTCAGCACAGGAATAAGGTAGGGAAGAATTCTAAGGATCATTTTGACTGCCTCCAGAAGTTAGATCAGATGGCAAATTGGATTTGGTGCTAGGTCTTTCCCTTTAGGTTTTACCCCAACAATGTTTTCATTAGTTTCGCTCACTCTCGAAATCAAGCATTTTACAGCAGGTTGGAGCAGCCTGTATCTCAGCACAGGAATAAGGTAGGGAAGAATTCTAAGGATCATTTTGACTGCCTCCAGAAGTTAGATCAGATGGCCAATTGGATTTGGTGCTAGGTCTTTCCCTTTAGGTTTTACCCCAACAATGTTTTCATTAGTTTCGCTCACTCTCGAAATCAAGCATTTTACAGCAGGTTGGAGCAGCCTGTATCTCAGCACAGGAATAAGGTAGGGAAGAATTCTAAGGATCATTTTGACTGCCTCCAGAAGTTAGATCAGATGGCCAATGGAATTTGGTGCTAGGTCTTTCCCTTTAGGTTTTACCCCAACAATGTTTTCATTAGTTTCGCTCACTCTCGAAATCAAGCATTTTACAGCAGGTTGGAGCAGCCTGTATCTCAGCACAGGAATAAGGTAGGGAAGAATTCTAAGGATCATTTTGACTGCCTCCAGAAGTTAGATCAGATGGCAAATTGGATTTGGTGCTAGGTCTTTCCCTTTAGGTTTTACCCCAACAATGTTTTCATTAGTTTCGCTCACTCTCGAAATCAAGCATTTTACAGCAGGTTGGAGCAGCCTGTATCTCAGCACAGGAATAAGGTAGGGAAGAATTCAAATACTCATTTTGACTGCCTCCAGAAGTTAGATCAGATGGCCAATGCAATTTGGTGCTAGGCCTTTCCCTTTAGGTTTTACCCCAACAATGTTTTCATTAGTTTCGCTCACTCTCGAAATCAAGCATTTTACAGCAGGTTGGAGCAGCCTGTATCTCAGCACAGGAATAAGGTAGGGAAGAATTCTAAGGATCATTTTGACTGCCTCCAGAAGTTAGATCAGATGGCAAATTGGATTTGGTGCTAGGTCTTTCCCTTTAGGTTTTACCCCAACAATGTTTTCATTAGTTTCGCTCACTCTCGAAATCAAGCATTTTACAGCAGGTTGGAGCAGCCTGTATCTCAGCACAGGAATAAGGTAGGGAAGAATTCTAAGGATCATTTTGACTGCCTCCAGAAGTTAGATCAGATGGCCAATTGGATTTGGTGCTAGGTCTTTCCCTTTAGGTTTTACCCCAACAATGTTTTCATTAGTTTCGCTCACTCTCGAAATCAAGCATTTTACAGCAGGTTGGAGCAGCCTGTATCTCAGCACAGGAATAAGGTAGGGAAGAATTCTAAGGATCATTTTGACTGCCTCCAGAAGTTAGATCAGATGGCAAATTGGATTTGGTGCTAGGTCTTTCCCTTTAGGTTTTACCCCAACAATGTTTTCATTAGTTTCGCTCACTCTCGAAATCAAGCATTTTACAGCAGGTTGGAGCAGCCTGTATCTCAGCACAGGAATAAGGTAGGGAAGAATTCTAAGGATCATTTTGACTGCCTCCAGAAGTTAGATCAGATGGCAAATTGGATTTGGTGCTAGGTCTTTCCCTTTAGGTTTTACCCCAACAATGTTTTCATTAGTTTCGCTCACTCTCGAAATCAAGCATTTTACAGCAGGTTGGAGCAGCCTGTATCTCAGCACAGGAATAAGGTAGGGAAGAATTCTAAGGATCATTTTGACTGCCTCCAGAAGTTAGATCAGATGGCCAATGGAATTTGGTGCTAGGTCTTTCCCTTTAGGTTTTACCCCAACAATGTTTTCATTAGTTTCGCTCACTCTCGAAATCAAGCATTTTACAGCAGGTTGGAGCAGCCTGTATCTCAGCACAGGAATAAGGTAGGGAAGAATTCTAAGGATCATTTTGACTGCCTCCAGAAGTTAGATCAGATGGCAAATTGGATTTGGTGCTAGGTCTTTCCCTTTAGGTTTTACCCCAACAATGTTTTCATTAGTTTCGCTCACTCTCGAAATCAAGCATTTTACAGCAGGTTGGAGCAGCCTGTATCTCAGCACAGGAATAAGGTAGGGAAGAATTCTAAGGATCATTTTGACTGCCTCCAGAAGTTAGATCAGATGGCCAATTGGATTTGGTGCTAGGTCTTTCCCTTTAGGTTTTACCCCAACAATGTTTTCATTAGTTTCGCTCACTCTCGAAATCAAGCATTTTACAGCAGGTTGGAGCAGCCTGTATCTCAGCACAGGAATAAGGTAGGGAAGAATTCTAAGGATCATTTTGACTGCCTCCAGAAGTTAGATCAGATGGCAAATTGGATTTGGTGCTAGGTCTTTCCCTTTAGGTTTTACCCCAACAATGTTTTCATTAGTTTTGCTCACTCTCGAAATCAAGCATTTTACAGCAGGTTGGAGCAGCCTGTATCTCAGCACAGGAATAAGGTAGGGAAGAATTCTAAGGATCATTTTGACTGCCTCCAGAAGTTAGATCAGATGGCAAATTGGATTTGGTGCTAGGTCTTTCCCTTTAGGTTTTACCCCAACAATGTTTTCATTAGTTTCGCTCACTCTCGAAATCAAGCATTTTACAGCAGGTTGGAGCAGCCTGTATCTCAGCACAGGAATAAGGTAGGGAAGAATTCAAATACTCATTTTGACTGCCTCCAGAAGTTAGATCAGATGGCAAATTGGATTTGGTGCTAGGTCTTTCCCTTTAGGTTTTACCCCAACAATGTTTTCATTAGTTTCGCTCACTCTCGAAATCAAGCATTTTACAGCAGGTTGGAGCAGCCTGTATCTCAGCACAGGAATAAGGTAGGGAAGAATTCTAAGGATCATTTTGACTGCCTCCAGAAGTTAGATCAGATGGCCAATGGAATTTGGTGCTAGGTCTTTCCCTTTAGGTTTTACCCCAACAATGTTTTCATTAGTTTCGCTCACTCTCGAAATCAAGCATTTTACAGCAGGTTGGAGCAGCCTGTATCTCAGCACAGGAATAAGGTAGGGAAGAATTCTAAGGATCATTTTGACTGCCTCCAGAAGTTAGATCAGATGGCAAATTGGATTTGGTGCTAGGTCTTTCCCTTTAGGTTTTACCCCAACAATGTTTTCATTAGTTTCGCTCACTCTCGAAATCAAGCATTTTACAGCAGGTTGGAGCAGCCTGTATCTCAGCACAGGAATAAGGTAGGGAAGAATTCAAATACTCATTTTGACTGCCTCCAGAAGTTAGATCAGATGGCAAATTGGATTTGGTGCTAGGTCTTTCCCTTTAGGTTTTACCCCAACAATGTTTTCATTAGTTTCGCTCACTCTCGAAATCAAGCATTTTACAGCAGGTTGGAGCAGCCTGTATCTCAGCACAGGAATAAGGTAGGGAAGAATTCAAATACTCATTTTGACTGCCTCCAGAAGTTAGATCAGATGGCAAATTGGATTTGGTGCTAGGTCTTTCCCTTTAGGTTTTACCCCAACAATGTTTTCATTAGTTTCGCTCACTCTCGAAATCAAGCATTTTACAGCAGGTTGGAGCAGCCTGTATCTCAGCACAGGAATAAGGTAGGGAAGAATTCTAAGGATCATTTTGACTGCCTCCAGAAGTTAGATCAGATGGCCAATTGGATTTGGTGCTAGGTCTTTCCCTTTAGGTTTTACCCCAACAATGTTTTCATTAGTTTCGCTCACTCTCGAAATCAAGCATTTTACAGCAGGTTGGAGCAGCCTGTATCTCAGCACAGGAATAAGGTAGGGAAGAATTCTAAGGATCATTTTGACTGCCTCCAGAAGTTAGATCAGATGGCAAATTGGATTTGGTGCTAGGTCTTTCCCTTTAGGTTTTACCCCAACAATGTTTTCATTAGTTTTGCTCACTCTCGAAATCAAGCATTTTACAGCAGGTTGGAGCAGCCTGTATCTCAGCACAGGAATAAGGTAGGGAAGAATTCTAAGGATCATTTTGACTGCCTCCAGAAGTTAGATCAGATGGCAAATTGGATTTGGTGCTAGGTCTTTCCCTTTAGGTTTTACCCCAACAATGTTTTCATTAGTTTTGCTCACTCTCGAAATCAAGCATTTTACAGCAGGTTGGAGCAGCCTGTATCTCAGCACAGGAATAAGGTAGGGAAGAATTCTAAGGATCATTTTGACTGCCTCCAGAAGTTAGATCAGATGGCAAATTGGATTTGGTGCTAGGTCTTTCCCTTTAGGTTTTACCCCAACAATGTTTTCATTAGTTTCGCTCACTCTCGAAATCAAGCATTTTACAGCAGGTTGGAGCAGCCTGTATCTCAGCACAGGAATAAGGTAGGGAAGAATTCAAATACTCATTTTGACTGCCTCCAGAAGTTAGATCAGATGGCCAATGCAATTTGGTGCTAGGCCTTTCCCTTTAGGTTTTACCCCAACAATGTTTTCATTAGTTTCGCTCACTCTCGAAATCAAGCATTTTACAGCAGGTTGGAGCAGCCTGTATCTCAGCACAGGAATAAGGTAGGGAAGAATTCAAATACTCATTTTGACTGCCTCCAGAAGTTAGATCAGATGGCAAATTGGATTTGGTGCTAGGTCTTTCCCTTTAGGTTTTACCCCAACAATGTTTTCATTAGTTTCGCTCACTCTCGAAATCAAGCATTTTACAGCAGGTTGGAGCAGCCTGTATCTCAGCACAGGAATAAGGTAGGGAAGAATTCTAAGGATCATTTTGACTGCCTCCAGAAGTTAGATCAGATGGCCAATTGGATTTGGTGCTAGGTCTTTCCCTTTAGGTTTTACCCCAACAATGTTTTCATTAGTTTCGCTCACTCTCGAAATCAAGCATTTTACAGCAGGTTGGAGCAGCCTGTATCTCAGCACAGGAATAAGGTAGGGAAGAATTCTAAGGATCATTTTGACTGCCTCCAGAAGTTAGATCAGATGGCAAATTGGATTTGGTGCTAGGTCTTTCCCTTTAGGTTTTACCCCAACAATGTTTTCATTAGTTTCGCTCACTCTCGAAATCAAGCATTTTACAGCAGGTTGGAGCAGCCTGTATCTCAGCACAGGAATAAGGTAGGGAAGAATTCTAAGGATCATTTTGACTGCCTCCAGAAGTTAGATCAGATGGCAAATTGGATTTGGTGCTAGGTCTTTCCCTTTAGGTTTTACCCCAACAATGTTTTCATTAGTTTCGCTCACTCTCGAAATCAAGCATTTTACAGCAGGTTGGAGCAGCCTGTATCTCAGCACAGGAATAAGGTAGGGAAGAATTCAAATACTCATTTTGACTGCCTCCAGAAGTTAGATCAGATGGCAAATTGGATTTGGTGCTAGGTCTTTCCCTTTAGGTTTTACCCCAACAATGTTTTCATTAGTTTCGCTCACTCTCGAAATCAAGCATTTTACAGCAGGTTGGAGCAGCCTGTATCTCAGCACAGGAATAAGGTAGGGAAGAATTCTAAGGATCATTTTGACTGCCTCCAGAAGTTAGATCAGATGGCCAATGGAATTTGGTGCTAGGTCTTTCCCTTTAGGTTTTACCCCAACAATGTTTTCATTAGTTTCGCTCACTCTCGAAATCAAGCATTTTACAGCAGGTTGGAGCAGCCTGTATCTCAGCACAGGAATAAGGTAGGGAAGAATTCTAAGGATCATTTTGACTGCCTCCAGAAGTTAGATCAGATGGCAAATTGGATTTGGTGCTAGGTCTTTCCCTTTAGGTTTTACCCCAACAATGTTTTCATTAGTTTCGCTCACTCTCGAAATCAAGCATTTTACAGCAGGTTGGAGCAGCCTGTATCTCAGCACAGGAATAAGGTAGGGAAGAATTCAAATACTCATTTTGACTGCCTCCAGAAGTTAGATCAGATGGCCAATGCAATTTGGTGCTAGGCCTTTCCCTTTAGGTTTTACCCCAACAATGTTTTCATTAGTTTCGCTCACTCTCGAAATCAAGCATTTTACAGCAGGTTGGAGCAGCCTGTATCTCAGCACAGGAATAAGGTAGGGAAGAATTCTAAGGATCATTTTGACTGCCTCCAGAAGTTAGATCAGATGGCAAATTGGATTTGGTGCTAGGTCTTTCCCTTTAGGTTTTACCCCAACAATGTTTTCATTAGTTTCGCTCACTCTCGAAATCAAGCATTTTACAGCAGGTTGGAGCAGCCTGTATCTCAGCACAGGAATAAGGTAGGGAAGAATTCAAATACTCATTTTGACTGCCTCCAGAAGTTAGATCAGATGGCAAATTGGATTTGGTGCTAGGTCTTTCCCTTTAGGTTTTACCCCAACAATGTTTTCATTAGTTTCGCTCACTCTCGAAATCAAGCATTTTACAGCAGGTTGGAGCAGCCTGTATCTCAGCACAGGAATAAGGTAGGGAAGAATTCTAAGGATCATTTTGACTGCCTCCAGAAGTTAGATCAGATGGCCAATTGGATTTGGTGCTAGGTCTTTCCCTTTAGGTTTTACCCCAACAATGTTTTCATTAGTTTCGCTCACTCTCGAAATCAAGCATTTTACAGCAGGTTGGAGCAGCCTGTATCTCAGCACAGGAATAAGGTAGGGAAGAATTCTAAGGATCATTTTGACTGCCTCCAGAAGTTAGATCAGATGGCAAATTGGATTTGGTGCTAGGTCTTTCCCTTTAGGTTTTACCCCAACAATGTTTTCATTAGTTTCGCTCACTCTCGAAATCAAGCATTTTACAGCAGGTTGGAGCAGCCTGTATCTCAGCACAGGAATAAGGTAGGGAAGAATTCTAAGGCTCATTTTGACTGCCTCCAGAAGTTAGATCAGATGGCCAATTGGATTTGGTGCTAGGCCTTTCCCTTTAGGTTTTACCCCAACAATGTTTTCATTAGTTTCGCTCACTCTCGAAATCAAGCATTTTACAGCAGGTTGGAGCAACCTGTATCTCAGCACAGGAATAAGGTAGGGAAGAATTCTAAGGATCATTTTGACTGCCTCCAGAAGTTAGATCAGATGGCAAATTGGATTTGGTGCTAGGTCTTTCCCTTTAGGTTTTACCCCAACAATGTTTTCATTAGTTTCGCTCACTCTCGAAATCAAGCATTTTACAGCAGGTTGGAGCAGCCTGTATCTCAGCACAGGAATAAGGTAGGGAAGAATTCTAAGGATCATTTTGACTGCCTCCAGAAGTTAGATCAGATGGCCAATGCAATTTGGTGCTAGGTCTTTCCCTTTAGGTTTTACCCCAACAATGTTTTCATTAGTTTCGCTCACTCTCGAAATCAAGCATTTTACAGCAGGTTGGAGCAGCCTGTATCTCAGCACAGGAATAAGGTAGGGAAGAATTCTAAGGATCATTTTGACTGCCTCCAGAAGTTAGATCAGATGGCAAATTGGATTTGGTGCTAGGTCTTTCCCTCTAGGTTTTACCCCAACAATGTTTTCATTAGTTTTGCTCACTCTCGAAATCAAGCATTTTACAGCAGGTTGGAGCAGCCTGTATCTCAGCACAGGAATAAGGTAGGGAAGAATTCTAAGGATCATTTTGACTGCCTCCAGAAGTTAGATCAGATGGCAAATTGGATTTGGTGCTAGGTCTTTCCCTTTAGGTTTTACCCCAACAATGTTTTCATTAGTTTCGCTCACTCTCGAAATCAAGCATTTTACAGCAGGTTGGAGCAGCCTGTATCTCAGCACAGGAATAAGGTAGGGAAGAATTCTAAGGATCATTTTGACTGCCTCCAGAAGTTAGATCAGATGGCAAATTGGATTTGGTGCTAGGTCTTTCCCTTTAGGTTTTACCCCAACAATGTTTTCATTAGTTTCGCTCACTCTCGAAATCAAGCATTTTACAGCAGGTTGGAGCAGCCTGTATCTCAGCACAGGAATAAGGTAGGGAAGAATTCTAAGGATCATTTTGACTGCCTCCAGAAGTTAGATCAGATGGCCAATTGGATTTGGTGCTAGGTCTTTCCCTTTAGGTTTTACCCCAACAATGTTTTCATTAGTTTCGCTCACTCTCGAAATCAAGCATTTTACAGCAGGTTGGAGCAGCCTGTATCTCAGCACAGGAATAAGGTAGGGAAGAATTCTAAGGATCATTTTGACTGCCTCCAGAAGTTAGATCAGATGGCAAATTGGATTTGGTGCTAGGTCTTTCCCTTTAGGTTTTACCCCAACAATGTTTTCATTAGTTTCGCTCACTCTCGAAATCAAGCATTTTACAGCAGGTTGGAGCAGCCTGTATCTCAGCACAGGAATAAGGTAGGGAAGAATTCTAAGGATCATTTTGACTGCCTCCAGAAGTTAGATCAGATGGCAAATTGGATTTGGTGCTAGGTCTTTCCCTTTAGGTTTTACCCCAACAATGTTTTCATTAGTTTCGCTCACTCTCGAAATCAAGCATTTTACAGCAGGTTGGAGCAGCCTGTATCTCAGCACAGGAATAAGGTAGGGAAGAATTCTAAGGATCATTTTGACTGCCTCCAGAAGTTAGATCAGATGGCAAATTGGATTTGGTGCTAGGTCTTTCCCTTTAGGTTTTACCCCAACAATGTTTTCATTAGTTTCGCTCACTCTCGAAATCAAGCATTTTACAGCAGGTTGGAGCAGCCTGTATCTCAGCACAGGAATAAGGTAGGGAAGAATTCTAAGGATCATTTTGACTGCCTCCAGAAGTTAGATCAGATGGCCAATTGGATTTGGTGCTAGGTCTTTCCCTTTAGGTTTTACCCCAACAATGTTTTCATTAGTTTCGCTCACTCTCGAAATCAAGCATTTTACAGCAGGTTGGAGCAGCCTGTATCTCAGCACAGGAATAAGGTAGGGAAGAATTCTAAGGATCATTTTGACTGCCTCCAGAAGTTAGATCAGATGGCAAATTGGATTTGGTGCTAGGTCTTTCCCTTTAGGTTTTACCCCAACAATGTTTTCATTAGTTTCGCTCACTCTCGAAATCAAGCATTTTACAGCAGGTTGGAGCAGCCTGTATCTCAGCACAGGAATAAGGTAGGGAAGAATTCTAAGGATCATTTTGACTGCCTCCAGAAGTTAGATCAGATGGCCAATTGGATTTGGTGCTAGGTCTTTCCCTTTAGGTTTTACCCCAACAATGTTTTCATTAGTTTCGCTCACTCTCGAAATCAAGCATTTTACAGCAGGTTGGAGCAGCCTGTATCTCAGCACAGGAATAAGGTAGGGAAGAATTCTAAGGATCATTTTGACTGCCTCCAGAAGTTAGATCAGATGGCCAATTGGATTTGGTGCTAGGTCTTTCCCTTTAGGTTTTACCCCAACAATGTTTTCATTAGTTTCGCTCACTCTCGAAATCAAGCATTTTACAGCAGGTTGGAGCAGCATGTATCTCAGCACAGGAATAAGGTAGGGAAGAATTCTAAGGATCATTTTGACTGCCTCCAGAAGTTAGATCAGATGGCAAATTGGATTTGGTGCTAGGTCTTTCCCTTTAGGGTTTACCCCAACAATGTTTTCATTAGTTTCGCTCACTCTCGAAATCAAGCATTTTACAGCAGGTTGGAGCAGCCTGTATCTCAGCACAGGAATAAGGTAGGGAAGAATTCTAAGGATCATTTTGACTGCCTCCAGAAGTTAGATCAGATGGCAAATTGGATTTGGTGCTAGGTCTTTCCCTTTAGGTTTTACCCCAACAATGTTTTCATTAGTTTCGCTCACTCTCGAAATCAAGCATTTTACAGCAGGTTGGAGCAGCCTGTATCTCAGCACAGGAATAAGGTAGGGAAGAATTCTAAGGATCATTTTGACTGCCTCCAGAAGTTAGATCAGATGGCCAATTGGATTTGGTGCTAGGTCTTTCCCTTTAGGTTTTACCCCAACAATGTTTTCATTAGTTTCGCTCACTCTCGAAATCAAGCATTTTACAGCAGGTTGGAGCAGCCTGTATCTCAGCACAGGAATAAGGTAGGGAAGAATTCTAAGGATCATTTTGACTGCCTCCAGAAGTTAGATCAGATGGCCAATTGGATTTGGTGCTAGGTCTTTCCCTTTAGGTTTTACCCCAACAATGTTTTCATTAGTTTCGCTCACTCTCGAAATCAAGCATTTTACAGCAGGTTGGAGCAGCATGTATCTCAGCACAGGAATAAGGTAGGGAAGAATTCTAAGGATCATTTTGACTGCCTCCAGAAGTTAGATCAGATGGCAAATTGGATTTGGTGCTAGGTCTTTCCCTTTAGGGTTTACCCCAACAATGTTTTCATTAGTTTCGCTCACTCTCGAAATCAAGCATTTTACAGCAGGTTGGAGCAGCCTGTATCTCAGCACAGGAATAAGGTAGGGAAGAATTCTAAGGATCATTTTGACTGCCTCCAGAAGTTAGATCAGATGGCAAATTGGATTTGGTGCTAGGTCTTTCCCTTTAGGTTTTACCCCAACAATGTTTTCATTAGTTTCGCTCACTCTCGAAATCAAGCATTTTACAGCAGGTTGGAGCAGCCTGTATCTCAGCACAGGAATAAGGTAGGGAAGAATTCTAAGGATCATTTTGACTGCCTCCAGAAGTTAGATCAGATGGCAAATTGGATTTGGTGCTAGGTCTTTCCCTTTAGGTTTTACCCCAACAATGTTTTCATTAGTTTCGCTCACTCTCGAAATCAAGCATTTTACAGCAGGTTGGAGCAGCCTGTATCTCAGCACAGGAATAAGGTAGGGAAGAATTCAAATACTCATTTTGACTGCCACCAGAAGTTAGATCAGATGGCCAATACAATTTGGTGCTAGGCCTTTCCCTTTAGGTTTTACCCCAACAATGTTTTCATTAGTTTCGCTCACTCTCGAAATCAAGCATTTTACAGCAGGTTGGAGCAGCCTGTATCTCAGCACAGGAATAAGGTAGGGAAGAATTCTAAGGATCATTTTGACTGCCTCCAGAAGTTAGATCAGATGGCAAATTGGATTTGGTGCTAGGCCTTTCCCTTTAGGTTTTACCCCAACAATGTTTTCATTAGTTTCGCTCACTCTCGAAATCAAGCATTTTACAGCAGGTTGGAGCAGCCTGTATCTCAGCACAGGAATAAGGTAGGGAAGAATTCTAAGGATCATTTTGACTGCCTCCAGAAGTTAGATCAGATGGCCAATTGGATTTGGTGCTAGGTCTTTCCCTTTAGGTTTTACCCCAACAATGTTTTCATTAGTTTCGCTCACTCTCGAAATCAAGCATTTTACAGCAGGTTGGAGCAGCCTGTATCTCAGCACAGGAATAAGGTAGGGAAGAATTCTAAGGATCATTTTGACTGCCTCCAGAAGTTAGATCAGATGGCAAATTGGATTTGGTGCTAGGTCTTTCCCTTTAGGTTTTACCCCAACAATGTTTTCATTAGTTTCGCTCACTCTCGAAATCAAGCATTTTACAGCAGGTTGGAGCAGCCTGTATCTCAGCACAGGAATAAGGTAGGGAAGAATTCAAATACTCATTTTGACTGCCTCCAGAAGTTAGATCAGATGGCCAATGCAATTTGGTGCTAGGCCTTTCCCTTTAGGTTTTACCCCAACAATGTTTTCATTAGTTTCGCTCACTCTCGAAATCAAGCATTTTACAGCAGGTTGGAACAGCCTGTATCTCAGCACAGGAATAAGGTAGGGAAGAATTCTAAGGATCATTTTGACTGCCTCCAGAAGTTAGATCAGATGGCCAATGCAATTTGGTGCTAGGCCTTTCCCTTTAGGTTTTACCCCAACAATGTTTTCATTAGTTTCGCTCACTCTCGAAATCAAGCATTTTACAGCAGGTTGGAGCAGCCTGTATCTCAGCACAGGAATAAGGTAGGGAAGAATTCAAATACTCATTTTGACTGCCTCCAGAAGTTAGATCAGATGGCCAATGCAATTTGGTGCTAGGCCTTTCCCTTTAGGTTTTACCCCAACAATGTTTTCATTAGTTTCGCTCACTCTCGAAATCAAGCATTTTACAGCAGGTTGGAGCAGCCTGTATCTCAGCACAGGAATAAGGTAGGGAAGAATTCAAATACTCATTTTGACTGCCTCCAGAAGTTAGATCAGATGGCAAATTGGATTTGGTGCTAGGTCTTTCCCTTTAGGTTTTACCCCAACAATGTTTTCATTAGTTTCGCTCACTCTCGAAATCAAGCATTTTACAGCAGGTTGGAGCAGCCTGTATCTCAGCACAGGAATAAGGTAGGGAAGAATTCTAAGGATCATTTTGACTGCCTCCAGAAGTTAGATCAGATGGCAAATTGGATTTGGTGCTAGGTCTTTCCCTTTAGGTTTTACCCCAACAATGTTTTCATTAGTTTCGCTCACTCTCGAAATCAAGCATTTTACAGCAGGTTGGAGCAGCCTGTATCTCAGCACAGGAATAAGGTAGGGAAGAATTCTAAGGATCATTTTGACTGCCTCCAGAAGTTAGATCAGATGGCAAATTGGATTTGGTGCTAGGTCTTTCCCTTTAGGTTTTACCCCAACAATGTTTTCATTAGTTTCGCTCACTCTCGAAATCAAGCGTTTTACAGCAGGTTGGAGCAGCCTGTATCTCAGCACAGGAATAAGGTAGGGAAGAATTCAAATACTCATTTTGACTGCCTCCAGAAGTTAGATCAGATGGCCAATGCAATTTGGTGCTAGGCCTTTCCCTTTAGGTTTTACCCCAACAATGTTTTCATTAGTTTCGCTCACTCTCGAAATCAAGCATTTTACAGCAGGTTGGAGCAGCCTGTATCTCAGCACAGGAATAAGGTAGGGAAGAATTCTAAGGATCATTTTGACTGCCTCCAGAAGTTAGATCAGATGGCAAATTGGATTTGGTGCTAGGTCTTTCCCTTTAGGTTTTACCCCAACAATGTTTTCATTAGTTTCGCTCACCCTCAAAATCAAGCATTTTACAGCAGGTTGGAGCAGCCTGTATCTCAGCACAGGAATAAGGTAGGGAAGAATTCAAATACTCATTTTGACTGCCTCCAGAAGTTAGATCAGATGGCCAATGCAATTTGGTGCTAGGCCTTTCCCTTTAGGTTTTACCCCAACAATGTTTTCATTAGTTTCGCTCACTCTCGAAATCAAGCATTTTACAGCAGGTTGGAGCAGCCTGTATCTCAGCACAGGAATAAGGTAGGGAAGAATTCAAATACTCATTTTGACTGCCTCCAGAAGTTAGATCAGATGGCAAATTGGATTTGGTGCTAGGTCTTTCCCTTTAGGTTTTACCCCAACAATGTTTTCATTAGTTTCGCTCACCCTCAAAATCAAGCATTTTACAGCAGGTTGGAGCAGCCTGTATCTCAGCACAGGAATAAGGTAGGGAAGAATTCAAATACTCATTTTGACTGCCTCCAGAAGTTAGATCAGATGGCCAATGCAATTTGGTGCTAGGCCTTTCCCTTTAGGTTTTACCCCAACAATGTTTTCATTAGTTTCGCTCACTCTCGAAATCAAGCATTTTACAGCAGGTTGGAGCAGCCTGTATCTCAGCACAGGAATAAGGTAGGGAAGAATTCAAATACTCATTTTGACTGCCTCCAGAAGTTAGATCAGATGGCAAATTGGATTTGGTGCTAGGTCTTTCCCTTTAGGTTTTACCCCAACAATGTTTTCATTAGTTTCGCTCACTCTCGAAATCAAGCATTTTACAGCAGGTTGGAGCAGCCTGTATCTCAGCACAGGAATAAGGTAGGGAAGAATTCAAATACTCATTTTGACTGCCTCCAGAAGTTAGATCAGATGGCCAATGCAATTTGGTGCTAGGCCTTTCCCTTTAGGTTTTACCCCAACAATGTTTTCATTAGTTTCGCTCACTCTCGAAATCAAGCATTTTACAGCAGGTTGGAGCAACCTGTATCTCAGCACAGGAATAAGGTAGGGAAGAATTCTAAGGATCATTTTGACTGCCTCCAGAAGTTAGATCAGATGGCCAATGCAATTTGGTGCTAGGCCTTTCCCATTAGGTTTTACCCCAACAATGTTTTCATTAGTTTCGCTCACTCTCGAAATCAAGCATTTTACAGCAGGTTGGAGCAGCCTGTATCTCAGCACAGGAATAAGGTAGGGAAGAATTCAAATACTCATTTTGACTGCCTCCAGAAGTTAGATCAGATGGCAAATTGGATTTGGTGCTAGGTCTTTCCCTTTAGGTTTTACCCCAACAATGTTTTCATTAGTTTCGCTCACTCTCGAAATCAAGCATTTTACAGCAGGTTGGAGCAGCCTGTATCTCAGCACAGGAATAAGGTAGGGAAGAATTCTAAGGATCATTTTGACTGCCTCCAGAAGTTAGATCAGATGGCAAATTGGATTTGGTGCTAGGTCTTTCCCTTTAGGTTTTACCCCAACAATGTTTTCATTAGTTTCGCTCACTCTCGAAATCAAGCGTTTTACAGCAGGTTGGAGCAGCCTGTATCTCAGCACAGGAATAAGGTAGGGAAGAATTCAAATACTCATTTTGACTGCCTCCAGAAGTTAGATCAGATGGCCAATGCAATTTGGTGCTAGGCCTTTCCCTTTAGGTTTTACCCCAACAATGTTTTCATTAGTTTCGCTCACTCTCGAAATCAAGCATTTTACAGCAGGTTGGAGCAGCCTGTATCTCAGCACAGGAATAAGGTAGGGAAGAATTCTAAGGATCATTTTGACTGCCTCCAGAAGTTAGATCAGATGGCAAATTGGATTTGGTGCTAGGTCTTTCCCTTTAGGTTTTACCCCAACAATGTTTTCATTAGTTTCGCTCACTCTCAAAATCAAGCATTTTACAGCAGGTTGGAGCAGCCTGTATCTCAGCACAGGAATAAGGTAGGGAAGAATTCAAATACTCATTTTGACTGCCTCCAGAAGTTAGATCAGATGGCAAATTGGATTTGGTGCTAGGTCTTTCCCTTTAGGTTTTACCCCAACAATGTTTTCATTAGTTTCGCTCACTCTCGAAATCAAGCATTTTACAGCAGGTTGGAGCAGCCTGTATCTCAGCACAGGAATAAGGTAGGGAAGAATTCAAATACTCATTTTGACTGCCTCCAGAAGTTAGATCAGATGGCCAATGCAATTTGGTGCTAGGCCTTTCCCTTTAGGTTTTACCCCAACAATGTTTTCATTAGTTTCGCTCACTCTCGAAATCAAGCATTTTACAGCAGGTTGGAGCAACCTGTATCTCAGCACAGGAATAAGGTAGGGAAGAATTCTAAGGATCATTTTGACTGCCTCCAGAAGTTAGATCAGATGGCCAATGCAATTCGGTGCTAGGCCTTTCCCTTTAGGTTTTACCCCAACAATGTTTTCATTAGTTTCGCTCACTCTCGAAATCAAGCATTTTACAGCAGGTTGGAGCAGCCTGTATCTCAGCACAGGAATAAGGTAGGGAAGAATTCTAAGGATCATTTTGACTGCCTCCAGAAGTTAGATCAGATGGCCAATGCAATTTGGTGCTAGGCCTTTCCCTTTAGGTTTTACCCCAACAATGTTTTCATTAGTTTCGCTCACTCTCGAAATCAAGCATTTTACAGCAGGTTGGAGCAGCCTGTATCTCAGCACAGGAATAAGGTAGGGAAGAATTCAAATACTCATTTTGACTGCCTCCAGAAGTTAGATCAGATGGCAAATTGGATTTGGTGCTAGGTCTTTCCCTTTAGGTTTTACCCCAACAATGTTTTCATTAGTTTCGCTCACTCTCGAAATCAAGCATTTTACAGCAGGTTGGAGCAGCCTGTATCTCAGCACAGGAATAAGGTAGGGAAGAATTCTAAGGATCATTTTGACTGCCTCCAGAAGTTAGATCAGATGGCAAATTGGATTTGGTGCTAGGTCTTTCCCTTTAGGTTTTACCCCAACAATGTTTTCATTAGTTTCGCTCACTCTCGAAATCAAGCATTTTACAGCAGGTTGGAGCAGCCTGTATCTCAGCACAGGAATAAGGTAGGGAAGAATTCTAAGGATCATTTTGACTGCCTCCAGAAGTTAGATCAGATGGCAAATTGGATTTGGTGCTAGGTCTTTCCCTTTAGGTTTTACCCCAACAATGTTTTCATTAGTTTCGCTCACTCTCGAAATCAAGCGTTTTACAGCAGGTTGGAGCAGCCTGTATCTCAGCACAGGAATAAGGTAGGGAAGAATTCAAACACTCATTTTGACTGCCTCCAGAAGTTAGATCAGATGGCCAATGCAATTTGGTGCTAGGCCTTTCCCTTTAGGTTTTACCCCAACAATGTTTTCATTAGTTTCGCTCACTCTCGAAATCAAGCATTTTACAGCAGGTTGGAGCAGCCTGTATCTCAGCACAGGAATAAGATAGGGAAGAATTCTAAGGATCATTTTGACTGCCTCCAGAAGTTAGATCAGATGGCAAATTGGATTTGGTGCTAGGTCTTTCCCTTTAGGTTTTACCCCAACAATGTTTTCATTAGTTTCGCTCACTCTCGAAATCAAGCATTTTACAGCAGGTTGGAGCAGCCTGTATCTCAGCACAGGAATAAGGTAGGGAAGAATTCAAATACTCATTTTGACTGCCACCAGAAGTTAGATCAGATGGCCAATACAATTTGGTGCTAGGCCTTTCCCTTTAGGTTTTACCCCAACAATGTTTTCATTAGTTTCGCTCACTCTCGAAATCAAGCATTTTACAGCAGGTTGGAGCAGCCTGTATCTCAGCAGAGCAATAAGGTAGGGAAGAATTCTAAGGATCATTTTGACTGCCTCCAGAAGTTAGATCAGATGGCAAATTGGATTTGGTGCTAGGCCTTTCCCTTTAGGTTTTACCCCAACAATGTTTTCATTAGTTTCGCTCACTCTCGAAATCAAGCATTTTACAGCAGGTTGGAGCAGCCTGTATCTCAGCACAGGAATAAGGTAGGGAAGAATTCTAAGGATCATTTTGACTGCCTCCAGAAGTTAGATCAGATGGCAAATTGGATTTGGTGCTAGGTCTTTCCCTTTAGGTTTTACCCCAACAATGTTTTCATTAGTTTCGCTCACTCTCGAAATCAAGCATTTTACAGCAGGTTGGAGCAACCTGTATCTCAGCACAGGAATAAGGTAGGGAAGAATTCTAAGGATCATTTTGACTGCCTCCAGAAGTTAGATCAAATGGCCAATGCAATTTGGTGCTAGGCCTTTCCCTTTAGGTTTTACCCCAACAATGTTTTCATTAGTTTCGCTCACTCTCGAAATCAAGCATTTTACAGCAGGTTGGAGCAACCTGTATCTCAGCACAGGAATAAGGTAGGGAAGAATTCTAAGGATCATTTTGACTGCCTCCAGAAGTTAGATCAGATGGCCAATGCAATTTGGTGCTAGGCCTTTCCCTTTAGGTTTTACCCCAACAATGTTTTCATTAGTTTCGCTCACTCTCGAAATCAAGCATTTTACAGCAGGTTGGAGCAGCCTGTATCTCAGCACAGGAATAAGGTAGGGAAGAATTCAAATACTCATTTTGACTGCCTCCAGAAGTTAGATCAGATGGCCAATGCAATTTGGTGCTAGGCCTTTCCCTTTAGGTTTTACCCCAACAATGTTTTCATTAGTTTCGCTCACTCTCGAAATCAAGCATTTTACAGCAGGTTGGAGCAGCCTGTATCTCAGCACAGGAATAAGGTAGGGAAGAATTCAAATACTCATTTTGACTGCCTCCAGAAGTTAGATCAGATGGCAAATTGGATTTGGTGCTAGGTCTTTCCCTTTAGGTTTTACCCCAACAATGTTTTCATTAGTTTCGCTCACTCTCGAAATCAAGCATTTTACAGCAGGTTGGAGCAGCCTGTATCTCAGCACAGGAATAAGGTAGGGAAGAATTCTAAGGATCATTTTGACTGCCTCCAGAAGTTAGATCAGATGGCAAATTGGATTTGGTGCTAGGTCTTTCCCTTTAGGTTTTACCCCAACAATGTTTTCATTAGTTTCGCTCGCTCTCGAAATCAAGCATTTTACAGCAGGTTGGAGCAGCCTGTATCTCAGCACAGGAATAAGGTAGGGAAGAATTCTAAGGATCATTTTGACTGCCTCCAGAAGTTAGATCAGATGGCAAATTGGATTTGGTGCTAGGTCTTTCCCTTTAGGTTTTACCCCAACAATGTTTTCATTAGTTTCGCTCACTCTCGAAATCAAGCATTTTACAGCAGGTTGGAGCAGCCTGTATCTCAGCACAGGAATAAGGTAGGGAAGAATTCTAAGGCTCATTTTGACTGCCTCCAGAAGTTAGATCAGATGGCCAATTGGATTTGGTGCTAGGTCTTTCCCTTTAGGTTTTACCCCAACAATGTTTTCATTAGTTTCGCTCACTCTCGAAATCAAGCATTTTACAGCAGGTTGGAGCAGCCTGTATCTCAGCACAGGAATAAGGTAGGGAAGAATTCTAAGGCTCATTTTGACTGCCTCCAGAAGTTAGATCAGATGGCAAATTGGATTTGGTGCTAGGTCTTTCCCTTTAGGTTTTACCCCAACAATGTTTTCATTAGTTTCGCTCACTCTCGAAATCAAGCATTTTACAGCAGGTTGGAGCAGCCTGTATCTCAGCACAGGAATAAGGTAGGGAAGAATTCTAAGGATCATTTTGACTGCCTCCAGAAGTTAGATCAGATGGCAAATTGGATTTGGTGCTAGGTCTTTCCCTTTAGGTTTTACCCCAACAATGTTTTCATTAGTTTCGCTCACTCTCGAAATCAAGCATTTTACAGCAGGTTGGAGCAGCCTGTATCTCAGCACAGGAATAAGGTAGGGAAGAATTCTAAGGATCATTTTGACTGCCTCCAGAAGTTAGATCAGATGGCAAATTGGATTTGGTGCTAGGTCTTTCCCTTTAGGTTTTACCCCAACAATGTTTTCATTAGTTTCGCTCACTCTCGAAATCAAGCATTTTACAGCAGGTTGGAGCAGCCTGCATCTCAGCACAGGAATAAGGTAGGGAAGAATTCTAAGGATCATTTTGACTGCCTCCAGAAGTTAGATCAGATGGCAAATTGGATTTGGTGCTAGGTCTTTCCCTTTAGGTTTTACCCCAACAATGTTTTCATTAGTTTCGCTCACTCTCGAAATCAAGCATTTTACAGCAGGATGGAGCAGCCTGTATCTCAGCACAGGAATAAGGTAGGGAAGAATTCTAAGGATCATTTTGACTGCCTCCAGAAGTTAGATCAGATGGCCAATGGAATTTGGTGCTAGGTCTTTCCCTTTAGGTTTTACCCCAACAATGTTTTCATTAGTTTCGCTCACTCTCGAAATCAAGCATTTTACAGCAGGTTGGAGCAGCCTGTATCTCAGCACAGGAATAAGGTAGGGAAGAATTCTAAGGATCATTTTGACTGCCTCCAGAAGTTAGATCAGATGGCAAATTGGATTTGGTGCTAGGTCTTTCCCTTTAGGTTTTACCCCAACAATGTTTTCATTAGTTTCGCTCACTCTCGAAATCAAGCATTTTACAGCAGGTTGGAGCAGCCTGTATCTCAGCACAGGAATAAGGTAGGGAAGAATTCTAAGGATCATTTTGACTGCCTCCAGAAGTTAGATCAGATGGCAAATTGGATTTGGTGCTAGGTCTTTCCCTTTAGGTTTTACCCCAACAATGTTTTCATTAGTTTCGCTCACTCTCGAAATCAAGCATTTTACAGCAGGTTGGAGCAGCCTGTATCTCAGCACAGGAATAAGGTAGGGAAGAATTCTAAGGATCATTTTGACTGCCTCCAGAAGTTAGGTCAGATGGCAAATTGGATTTGGTGCTAGGTCTTTCCCTTTAGGTTTTACCCCAACAATGTTTTCATTAGTTTCGCTCACTCTCGAAATCAAGCATTTTACAGCAGGTTGGAGCAGCCTGTATCTCAGCACAGGAATAAGGTAGGGAAGAATTCTAAGGATCATTTTGACTGCCTCCAGAAGTTAGATCAGATGGCAAATTGGATTTGGTGCTAGGTCTTTCCCTTTAGGTTTTACCCCAACAATGTTTTCATTAGTTTCGCTCACTCTCGAAATCAAGCATTTTACAGCAGGTTGGAGCAGCCTGTATCTCAGCACAGGAATAAGGTAGGGAAGAATTCTAAGGATCATTTTGACTGCCTCCAGAAGTTAGATCAGATGGCAAATTGGATTTGGTGCTAGGTCTTTCCCTTTAGGTTTTACCCCAACAATGTTTTCATTAGTTTCGCTCACTCTCGAAATCAAGCATTTTACAGCAGGTTGGAGCAGCCTGTATCTCAGCACAGGAATAAGGTAGGGAAGAATTCTAAGGATCATTTTGACTGCCTCCAGAAGTTAGATCAGATGGCAAATTGGATTTGGTGCTAGGTCTTTCCCTTTAGGTTTTACCCCAACAATGTTTTCATTAGTTTCGCTCACTCTCGAAATCAAGCATTTTACAGCAGGTTGGAGCAGCCTGTATCTCAGCACAGGAATAAGGTAGGGAAGAATTCTAAGGATCATTTTGACTGCCTCCAGAAGTTAGATCAGATGGCAAATTGGATTTGGTGCTAGGTCTTTCCCTTTAGGTTTTACCCCAACAATGTTTTCATTAGTTTCGCTCACTCTCGAAATCAAGCATTTTACAGCAGGTTGGAGCAGCCTGTATCTCAGCACAGGAATAAGGTAGGGAAGAATTCTAAGGATCATTTTGACTGCCTCCAGAAGTTAGATCAGATGGCAAATTGGATTTGGTGCTAGGTCTTTCCCTTTAGGTTTTACCCCAACAATGTTTTCATTAGTTTCGCTCACTCTCGAAATCAAGCATTTTACAGCAGGTTGGAGCAGCCTGTATCTCAGCACAGGAATAAGGTAGGGAAGAATTCTAAGGATCATTTTGACTGCCTCCAGAAGTTAGATCAGATGGCAAATTGGATTTGGTGCTAGGTCTTTCCCTTTAGGTTTTACCCCAACAATGTTTTCATTAGTTTCGCTCACTCTCGAAATCAAGCATTTTACAGCAGGTTGGAGCAGCCTGTATCTCAGCACAGGAATAAGGTAGGGAAGAATTCTAAGGATCATTTTGACTGCCTCCAGAAGTTAGGTCAGATGGCAAATTGGATTTGGTGCTAGGTCTTTCCCTTTAGGTTTTACCCCAACAATGTTTTCATTAGTTTCGCTCACTCTCGAAATCAAGCATTTTACAGCAGGTTGGAGCAGCCTGTATCTCAGCACAGGAATAAGGTAGGGAAGAATTCTAAGGATCATTTTGACTGCCTCCAGAAGTTAGATCAGATGGCAAATTGGATTTGGTGCTAGGTCTTTCCCTTTAGGTTTTACCCCAACAATGTTTTCATTAGTTTCGCTCACTCTCGAAATCAAGCATTTTACAGCAGGTTGGAGCAGCCTGTATCTCAGCACAGGAATAAGGTAGGGAAGAATTCTAAGGATCATTTTGACTGCCTCCAGAAGTTAGATCAGATGGCAAATTGGATTTGGTGCTAGGTCTTTCCCTTTAGGTTTTACCCCAACAATGTTTTCATTAGTTTCGCTCACTCTCGAAATCAAGCATTTTACAGCAGGTTGGAGCAGCCTGTATCTCAGCACAGGAATAAGGTAGGGAAGAATTCTAAGGATCATTTTGACTGCCTCCAGAAGTTAGATCAGATGGCAAATTGGATTTGGTGCTAGGTCTTTCCCTTTAGGTTTTACCCCAACAATGTTTTCATTAGTTTCGCTCACTCTCGAAATCAAGCATTTTACAGCAGGTTGGAGCAGCCTGTATCTCAGCACAGGAATAAGGTAGGGAAGAATTCTAAGGATCATTTTGACTTCCTCCAGAAGTTAGATCGGATGGCAAATTGGATTTGGTGCTAGGTCTTTCCCTTTAGGTTTTACCCCAACAATGTTTTCATTAGTTTCGCTCACTCTCGAAATCAAGCATTTTACAGCAGGTTGGAGCAGCCTGTATCTCAGCACAGGAATAAGGTAGGGAAGAATTCTAAGGATCATTTTGACTGCCTCCAGAAGTTAGATCAGATGGCAAATTGGATTTGGTGCTAGGTCTTTCCCTTTAGGTTTTACCCCAACAATGTTTTCATTAGTTTCGCTCACTCTCGAAATCAAGCATTTTACAGCAGGTTGGAGCAGCCTGTATCTCAGCACAGGAATAAGGTAGGGAAGAATTCTAAGGATCATTTTGACTGCCTCCAGAAGTTAGATCAGATGGCAAATTGGATTTGGTGCTAGGTCTTTCCCTTTAGGTTTTACCCCAACAATGTTTTCATTAGTTTCGCTCACTCTCGAAATCAAGCATTTTACAGCAGGTTGGAGCAGCCTGTATCTCAGCACAGGAATAAGGTAGGGAAGAATTCTAAGGATCATTTTGACTGCCTCCAGAAGTTAGATCAGATGGCAAATTGGATTTGGTGCTAGGTCTTTCCCTTTAGGTTTTACCCCAACAATGTTTTCATTAGTTTCGCTCACTCTCGAAATCAAGCATTTTACAGCAGGTTGGAGCAGCCTGTATCTCAGCACAGGAATAAGGTAGGGAAGAATTCTAAGGATCATTTTGACTGCCTCCAGAAGTTAGATCAGATGGCAAATTGGATTTGGTGCTAGGTCTTTCACTTTAGGTTTTACCCCAACAATGTTTTCATTAGTTTCGCTCACTCTCGAAATCAAGCATTTTACAGCAGGTTGGAGCAGCCTGTATCTCAGCACAGGAATAAGGTAGGGCAGAATTCTAAGGATCATTTTGACTGCCTCCAGAAGTTAGATCAGATGGCAAATTGGATTTGGTGCTAGGTCTTTCCCTTTAGGTTTTACCCCAACAATGTTTTCATTAGTTTCGCTCACTCTCGAAATCAAGCATTTTACAGCAGGTTGGAGCAGCCTGTATCTCAGCACAGGAATAAGGTAGGGAAGAATTCTAAGGATCATTTTGACTGCCTCCAGAAGTTAGATCAGATGGCAAATTGGATTTGGTGCTAGGTCTTTCCCTTTAGGTTTTACCCCAACAATGTTTTCATTAGTTTCGCTCACTCTCGAAATCAAGCATTTTACAGCAGGTTGGAGCAGCCTGTATCTCAGCACAGGAATAAGGTAGGGAAGAATTCTAAGGATCATTTTGACTGCCTCCAGAAGTTAGATCAGATGGCAAATTGGATTTGGTGCTAGGTCTTTCCCTTTAGGTTTTACCCCAACAATGTTTTCATTAGTTTCGCTCACTCTCGAAATCAAGCATTTTACAGCAGGTTGGAGCAGCCTGTATCTCAGCACAGGAATAAGGTAGGGAAGAATTCTAAGGATCATTTTGACTGCCTCCAGAAGTTAGATCAGATGGCAAATTGGATTTGGTGCTAGGTCTTTCCCTTTAGGTTTTACCCCAACAATGTTTTCATTAGTTTCGCTCACTCTCGAAATCAAGCATTTTACAGCAGGTTGGAGCAGCCTGTATCTCAGCACAGGAATAAGGTAGGGAAGAATTCAAATACTCATTTTGACTGCCTCCAGAAGTTAGATCAGATGGCAAATTGGATTTGGTGCTAGGTCTTTCCCTTTAGGTTTTACCCCAACAATGTTTTCATTAGTTTCGCTCACTCTCGAAATCAAGCATTTTACAGCAGGTTGGAGCAGCCTGTATCTCAGCACAGGAATAAGGTAGGGAAGAATTCTAAGGATCATTTTGACTGCCTCCAGAAGTTAGATCAGATGGCAAATTGGATTTGGTGCTAGGTCTTTCCCTTTAGGTTTTACCCCAACAATGTTTTCATTAGTTTCGCTCACTCTCGAAATCAAGCATTTTACAGCAGGTTGGAGCAGCCTGTATCTCAGCACAGGAATAAGGTAGGGAAGAATTCTAAGGATCATTTTGACTGCCTCCAGAAGTTAGATCAGATGGCCAATTGGATTTGGTGCTAGGTCTTTCCCTTTAGGTTTTACCCCAACAATGTTTTCATTAGTTTCGCTCACTCTCGAAATCAAGCATTTTACAGCAGGTTGGAGCAGCCTGTATCTCAGCACAGGAATAAGGTAGGGAAGAATTCTAAGGATCATTTTGACTGCCTCCAGAAGTTAGATCAGATGGCAAATTGGATTTGGTGCTAGGTCTTTCCCTTTAGGTTTTACCCCAACAATGTTTTCATTAGTTTTGCTCACTCTCGAAATCAAGCATTTTACAGCAGGTTGGAGCAGCCTGTATCTCAGCACAGGAATAAGGTAGGGAAGAATTCTAAGGATCATTTTGACTGCCTCCAGAAGTTAGATCAGATGGCAAATTGGATTTGGTGCTAGGTCTTTCCCTTTAGGTTTTACCCCAACAATGTTTTCATTAGTTTCGCTCACTCTCGAAATCAAGCATTTTACAGCAGGTTGGAGCAGCCTGTATCTCAGCACAGGAATAAGGTAGGGAAGAATTCAAATACTCATTTTGACTGCCTCCAGAAGTTAGATCAGATGGCAAATTGGATTTGGTGCTAGGTCTTTCCCTTTAGGTTTTACCCCAACAATGTTTTCATTAGTTTCGCTCACTCTCGAAATCAAGCATTTTACAGCAGGTTGGAGCAGCCTGTATCTCAGCACAGGAATAAGGTAGGGAAGAATTCTAAGGATCATTTTGACTGCCTCCAGAAGTTAGATCAGATGGCAAATTGGATTTGGTGCTAGGTCTTTCCCTTTAGGTTTTACCCCAACGATGTTTTCATTAGTTTCGCTCACTCTCGAAATCAAGCATTTTACAGCAGGTTGGAGCAGCCTGTATCTCAGCACAGGAATAAGGTAGGGAAGAATTCTAAGGATCATTTTGACTGCCTCCAGAAGTTAGATCAGATGGCGAATTGGATTTGGTGCTAGGTCTTTCCCTTTAGGTTTTACCCCAACAATGTTTTCATTAGTTTCGCTCACTCTCGAAATCAAGCATTTTACAGCAGGTTGGAGCAGCCTGTATCTCAGCACAGGAATAAGGTAGGGAAGAATTCTAAGGATCATTTTGACTGCCTCCAGAAGTTAGATCAGATGGCAAATTGGATTTGGTGCTAGGTCTTTCCCTTTAGGTTTTACCCCAACAATGTTTTCATTAGTTTCGCTCACTCTCGAAATCAAGCATTTTACAGCAGGTTGGAGCAGCCTGTATCTCAGCACAGGAATAAGGTAGGGAAGAATTCTAAGGATCATTTTGACTGCCTCCAGAAGTTAGATCAGATGGCAAATTGGATTTGGTGCTAGGTCTTTCCCTTTAGGTTTTACCCCAACAATGTTTTCATTAGTTTCGCTCACTCTCGAAATCAAGCATTTTACAGCAGGTTGGAGCAGCCTGTATCTCAGCACAGGAATAAGGTAGGGAAGAATTCAAATACTCATTTTGACTGCCTCCAGAAGTTAGATCAGATGGCCAATGCAATTTGGTGCTAGGCCTTTCCCTTTAGGTTTTACCCCAACAATGTTTTCATTAGTTTCGCTCACTCTCGAAATCAAGCATTTTACAGCAGGTTGGAGCAGCCTGTATCTCAGCACAGGAATAAGGTAGGGAAGAATTCTAAGGATCATTTTGACTGCCTCCAGAAGTTAGATCAGATGGCAAATTGGATTTGGTGCTAGGTCTTTCACTTTAGGTTTTACCCCAACAATGTTTTCATTAGTTTCGCTCACTCTCGAAATCAAGCATTTTACAGCAGGTTGGAGCAGCCTGTATCTCAGCACAGGAATAAGGTAGGGAAGAATTCTAAGGATCATTTTGACTGCCTCCAGAAGTTAGATCAGATGGCAAATTGGATTTGGTGCTAGGTCTTTCCCTTTAGGTTTTACCCCAACAATGTTTTCATTAGTTTCGCTCACTCTCGAAATCAAGCATTTTACAGCAGGTTGGAGCAGCCTGTATCTCAGCACAGGAATAAGGTAGGGAAGAATTCTAAGGATCATTTTGACTGCCTCCAGAAGTTAGATCAGATGGCAAATTGGATTTGGTGCTAGGTCTTTCCCTTTAGGTTTTACCCCAACAATGTTTTCATTAGTTTCGCTCACTCTCGAAATCAAGCATTTTACAGCAGGTTGGAGCAGCCTGTATCTCAGCACAGGAATAAGGTAGGGAAGAATTCTAAGGCTCATTTTGACTGCCTCCAGAAGGTAAATCAGATGGCAAATTGGATTTGGTGCTAGGTCTTTCCCTTTAGGTTTTACCCCAACAATGTTTTCATTAGTTTCGCTCACTCTCGAAATCAAGCATTTTACAGCAGGTTGGAGCAGCCTGTATCTCAGCACAGGAATAAGGTAGGGAAGAATTCTAAGGATCATTTTGACTGTCTCCAGAAGTTAGATCAGATGGCAAATTGGATTTGGTGCTAGGTCTTTCCCTTTAGGTTTTACCCCAACAATGTTTTCATTAGTTTCGCTCACTCTCGAAATCAAGCATTTTACAGCAGGTTGGAGCAGCCTGTATCTCAGCACAGGAATAAGGTAGGGAAGAATTCTAAGGATCATTTTGACTGCCTCCAGAAGTTAGATCAGATGGCAAATTGGATTTGGTGCTAGGTCTTTCCCTTTAGGTTTTACCCCAACAATGTTTTCATTAGTTTCGCTCACTCTCGAAATCAAGCATTTTACAGCAGGTTGGAGCAGCCTGTATCTCAGCACAGGAATAAGGTAGGGAAGAATTCTAAGGATCATTTTGACTGCCTCCAGAAGTTAGATCAGATGGCAAATTGGATTTGGTGCTAGGTCTTTCCCTTTAGGTTTTACCCCAACAATGTTTTCATTAGTTTCGCTCACTCTCGAAATCAAGCATTTTACAGCAGGTTGGAGCAGCCTGTATCTCAGCACAGGAATAAGGTAGGGAAGAATTCTAAGGATCATTTTGACTGCCTCCAGAAGTTAGATCAGATGGCCAATTGGATTTGGTGCTAGGTCTTTCCCTTTAGGTTTTACCCCAACAATGTTTTCATTAGTTTCGCTCACTCTCGAAATCAAGCATTTTACAGCAGGTTGGAGCAGCCTGTATCTCAGCACAGGAATAAGGTAGGGAAGAATTCTAAGGATCATTTTGACTGCCTCCAGAAGTTAGATCAGATGGCAAATTGGATTTGGTGCTAGGTCTTTCCCTTTAGGTTTTACCCCAACAATGTTTTCATTAGTTTTGCTCACTCTCGAAATCAAGCATTTTACAGCAGGTTGGAGCAGCCTGTATCTCAGCACAGGAATAAGGTAGGGAAGAATTCTAAGGATCATTTTGACTGCCTCCAGAAGTTAGATCAGATGGCCAATGCAATTTGGTGCTAGGTCTTTCCCTTTAGGTTTTACCCCAACAATGTTTTCATTAGTTTCGCTCACTCTCGAAATCAAGCATTTTACAGCAGGTTGGAGCAGCCTGTATCTCAGCACAGGAATAAGGTAGGGAAGAATTCTAAGGATCATTTTGACTGCCTCCAGAAGTTAGATCAGATGGCCAATGCAATTTGGTGCTAGGTCTTTCCCTTTAGGTTTTACCCCAACAATGTTTTCATTAGTTTCGCTCACTCTCGAAATCAAGCATTTTACAGCAGGTTGGAGCAGCCTGTATCTCAGCACAGGAATAAGGTAGGGAAGAATTCTAAGGATCATTTTGACTGCCTCCAGAAGTTAGATCAGATGGCAAATTGGATTTGGTGCTAGGTCTTTCCCTTTAGGTTTTACCCCAACGATGTTTTCATTAGTTTCGCTCACTCTCGAAATCAAGCATTTTACAGCAGGTTGGAGCAGCCTGTATCTCAGCACAGGAATAAGGTAGGGAAGAATTCTAAGGATCATTTTGACTGCCTCCAGAAGTTAGATCAGATGGCAAATTGGATTTGGTGCTAGGTCTTTCCCTTTAGGTTTTACCCCAACAATGTTTTCATTAGTTTTGCTCACTCTCGAAATCAAGCATTTTACAGCAGGTTGGAGCAGCCTGTATCTCAGCACAGGAATAAGGTAGGGAAGAATTCTAAGGATCATTTTGACTGCCTCCAGAAGTTAGATCAGATGGCCAATTGGATTTGGTGCTAGGTCTTTCCCTTTAGGTTTTACCCCAACAATATTTTCATTAGTTTTGCTCACTCTCGAAATCAAGCATTTTACAGCAGGTTGGAGCAGCCTGTATCTCAGCACAGGAATAAGGTAGGGAAGAATTCTAAGGATCATTTTGACTGCCTCCAGAAGTTAGATCAGATGGCAAATTGGATTTGGTGCTAGGTCTTTCCCTTTAGGTTTTACCCCAACAATGTTTTCATTAGTTTCGCTCACTCTCGAAATCAAGCATTTTACAGCAGGTTGGAGCAGCCTGTATCTCAGCACAGGAATAAGGTAGGGAAGAATTCTAAGGATCATTTTGACTGCCTCCAGAAGTTAGATCAGATGGCAAATTGGATTTGGTGCTAGGTCTTTCCCTTTAGGTTTTACCCCAACAATGTTTTCATTAGTTTCGCTCACTCTCGAAATCAAGCATTTTACAGCAGGTTGGAGCAGCCTGTATCTCAGCACAGGAATAAGGTAGGGAAGAATTCTAAGGATCATTTTGACTGCCTCCAGAAGTTAGATCAGATGGCAAATTGGATTTGGTGCTAGGTCTTTCCCTTTAGGTTTTACCCCAACAATGTTTTCATTAGTTTCGCTCACTCTCGAAATCAAGCATTTTACAGCAGGTTGGAGCAGCCTGTATCTCAGCACAGGAATAAGGTAGGGAAGAATTCTAAGGATCATTTTGACTGCCTCCAGAAGTTAGATCAGATGGCCAATTGGATTTGGTGCTAGGTCTTTCCCTTTAGGTTTTACCCCAACAATGTTTTCATTAGTTTCGCTCACTCTCGAAATCAAGCATTTTACAGCAGGTTGGAGCAGCCTGTATCTCAGCACAGGAATAAGGTAGGGAAGAATTCTAAGGATCATTTTGACTGCCTCCAGAAGTTAGATCAGATGGCAAATTGGATTTGGTGCTAGGTCTTTCCCTTTAGGTTTTACCCCAACAATGTTTTCATTAGTTTTGCTCACTCTCGAAATCAAGCATTTTACAGCAGGTTGGAGCAGCCTGTATCTCAGCACAGGAATAAGGTAGGGAAGAATTCTAAGGATCATTTTGACTGCCTCCAGAAGTTAGATCAGATGGCCAATGCAATTTGGTGCTAGGTCTTTCCCTTTAGGTTTTACCCCAACAATGTTTTCATTAGTTTCGCTCACTCTCGAAATCAAGCATTTTACAGCAGGTTGGAGCAGCCTGTATCTCAGCACAGGAATAAGGTAGGGAAGAATTCTAAGGATCATTTTGACTGCCTCCAGAAGTTAGATCAGATGGCCAATGCAATTTGGTGCTAGGTCTTTCCCTTTAGGTTTTACCCCAACAATGTTTTCATTAGTTTCGCTCACTCTCGAAATCAAGCATTTTACAGCAGGTTGGAGCAGCCTGTATCTCAGCACAGGAATAAGGTAGGGAAGAATTCTAAGGATCATTTTGACTGCCTCCAGAAGTTAGATCAGATGGCAAATTGGATTTGGTGCTAGGTCTTTCCCTTTAGGTTTTACCCCAACGATGTTTTCATTAGTTTCGCTCACTCTCGAAATCAAGCATTTTACAGCAGGTTGGAGCAGCCTGTATCTCAGCACAGGAATAAGGTAGGGAAGAATTCTAAGGATCATTTTGACTGCCTCCAGAAGTTAGATCAGATGGCAAATTGGATTTGGTGCTAGGTCTTTCCCTTTAGGTTTTACCCCAACAATGTTTTCATTAGTTTTGCTCACTCTCGAAATCAAGCATTTTACAGCAGGTTGGAGCAGCCTGTATCTCAGCACAGGAATAAGGTAGGGAAGAATTCTAAGGATCATTTTGACTGCCTCCAGAAGTTAGATCAGATGGCCAATTGGATTTGGTGCTAGGTCTTTCCCTTTAGGTTTTACCCCAACAATGTTTTCATTAGTTTTGCTCACTCTCGAAATCAAGCATTTTACAGCAGGTTGGAGCAGCCTGTATCTCAGCACAGGAATAAGGTAGGGAAGAATTCTAAGGATCATTTTGACTGCCTCCAGAAGTTAGATCAGATGGCAAATTGGATTTGGTGCTAGGTCTTTCCCTTTAGGTTTTACCCCAACAATGTTTTCATTAGTTTCGCTCACTCTCGAAATCAAGCATTTTACAGCAGGTTGGAGCAGCCTGTATCTCAGCACAGGAATAAGGTAGGGAAGAATTCTAAGGATCATTTTGACTGCCTCCAGAAGTTAGATCAGATGGCAAATTGGATTTGGTGCTAGGTCTTTCCCTTTAGGTTTTACCCCAACAATGTTTTCATTAGTTTCGCTCACTCTCGAAATCAAGCATTTTACAGCAGGTTGGAGCAGCCTGTATCTCAGCACAGGAATAAGGTAGGGAAGAATTCAAATACTCATTTTGACTGCCTCCAGAAGTTAGATCAGATGGCAAATTGGATTTGGTGCTAGGTCTTTCCCTTTAGGTTTTACCCCAACAATGTTTTCATTAGTTTCGCTCACTCTCGAAATCAAGCATTTTACAGCAGGTTGGAGCAGCCTGTATCTCAGCACAGGAATAAGGTAGGGAAGAATTCTAAGGATCATTTTGACTGCCTCCAGAAGTTAGATCAGATGGCGAATTGGATTTGGTGCTAGGTCTTTCCCTTTAGGTTTTACCCCAACAATGTTTTCATTAGTTTCGCTCACTCTCGAAATCAAGCATTTTACAGCAGGTTGGAGCAGCCTGTATCTCAGCACAGGAATAAGGTAGGGAAGAATTCTAAGGATCATTTTGACTGCCTCCAGAAGTTAGATCAGATGGCAAATTGGATTTGGTGCTAGGTCTTTCCCTTTAGGTTTTACCCCAACAATGTTTTCATTAGTTTCGCTCACTCTCGAAATCAAGCATTTTACAGCAGGTTGGAGCAGCCTGTATCTCAGCACAGGAATAAGGTAGGGAAGAATTCAAATACTCATTTTGACTGCCTCCAGAAGTTAGATCAGATGGCCAATGCAATTTGGTGCTAGGCCTTTCCCTTTAGGTTTTACCCCAACAATGTTTTCATTAGTTTCGCTCACTCTCGAAATCAAGCATTTTACAGCAGGTTGGAGCAGCCTGTATCTCAGCACAGGAATAAGGTAGGGAAGAATTCTAAGGATCATTTTGACTGCCTCCAGAAGTTAGATCAGATGGCAAATTGGATTTGGTGCTAGGTCTTTCCCTTTAGGTTTTACCCCAACAATGTTTTCATTAGTTTCGCTCACTCTCGAAATCAAGCATTTTACAGCAGGTTGGAGCAGCCTGTATCTCAGCACAGGAATAAGGTAGGGAAGAATTCTAAGGATCATTTTGACTGCCTCCAGAAGTTAGAGCAGATGGCCAATGCAATTTGGTGCTAGGTCTTTCCCTTTAGGTTTTACCCCAACAATGTTTTCATTAGTTTCGCTCACTCTCGAAATCAAGCATTTTACAGCAGGTTGGAGCAGCCTGTATCTCAGCACAGGAATAAGGTAGGGAAGAATTCTAAGGATCATTTTGACTGCCTCCAGAAGTTAGATCAGATGGCCAATGCAATTTGGTGCTAGGTCTTTCCCTTTAGGTTTTACCCCAACAATGTTTTCATTAGTTTCGCTCACTCTCGAAATCAAGCATTTTACAGCAGGTTGGAGCAGCCTGTATCTCAGCACAGGAATAAGGTAGGGAAGAATTCTAAGGATCATTTTGACTGCCTCCAGAAGTTAGATCAGATGGCAAATTGGATTTGGTGCTAGGTCTTTCCCTTTAGGTTTTACCCCAACAATGTTTTCATTAGTTTCGCTCACTCTCGAAATCAAGCATTTTACAGCAGGTTGGAGCAGCCTGTATCTCAGCACAGGAATAAGGTAGGGAAGAATTCAAATACTCATTTTGACTGCCTCCAGAAGTTAGATCAGATGGCAAATTGGATTTGGTGCTAGGTCTTTCCCTTTAGGTTTTACCCCAACAATGTTTTCATTAGTTTCGCTCACTCTCGAAATCAAGCATTTTACAGCAGGTTGGAGCAGCCTGTATCTCAGCACAGGAATAAGGTAGGGAAGAATTCTAAGGATCATTTTGACTGCCTCCAGAAGTTAGATCAGATGGCAAATTGGATTTGGTGCTAGGCCTTTCCCTTTAGGTTTTACCCCAACAATGTTTTCATTAGTTTCGCTCACTCTCGAAATCAAGCATTTTACAGCAGGTTGGAGCAGCCTGTATCTCAGCACAGGAATAAGGTAGGGAAGAATTCTAAGGATCATTTTGACTGCCTCCAGAAGTTAGATCAGATGGCAAATTGGATTTGGTGCTAGGTCTTTCCCTTTAGGTTTTACCCCAACAATGTTTTCATTAGTTTCGCTCACTCTCGAAATCAAGCATTTTACAGCAGGTTGGAGCAGCCTGTATCTCAGCACAGGAATAAGGTAGGGAAGAATTCTAAGGATCATTTTGACTGCCTCCAGAAGTTAGATCAGATGGCAAATTGGATTTGGTGCTAGGTCTTTCCCTTTAGGTTTTACCCCAACAATGTTTTCATTAGTTTCGCTCACTCTCGAAATCAAGCATTTTACAGCAGGTTGGAGCAGCCTGTATCTCAGCACAGGAATAAGGTAGGGAAGAATTCTAAGGATCATTTTGACTGCCTCCAGAAGTTAGATCAGATGGCAAATTGGATTTGGTGCTAGGTCTTTCCCTTTAGGTTTTACCCCAACAATGTTTTCATTAGTTTCGCTCACTCTCGAAATCAAGCATTTTACAGCAGGTTGGAGCAGCCTGTATCTCAGCACAGGAATAAGGTAGGGAAGAATTCTAAGGATCATTTTGACTGCCTCCAGAAGTTAGATCAGATGGCAAATTGGATTTGGTGCTAGGTCTTTCCCTTTAGGTTTTACCCCAACAATGTTTTCATTAGTTTCGCTCACTCTCGAAATCAAGCATTTTACAGCAGGTTGGAGCAGCCTGTATCTCAGCACAGGAATAAGGTAGGGAAGAATTCTAAGGATCATTTTGACTGCCTCCAGAAGTTAGATCAGATGGCAAATTGGATTTGGTGCTAGGTCTTTCCCTTTAGGTTTTACCCCAACAATGTTTTCATTAGTTTCGCTCACTCTCGAAATCAAGCATTTTACAGCAGGTTGGAGCAGCCTGTATCTCAGCACAGGAATAAGGTAGGGAAGAATTCTAAGGATCATTTTGACTGCCTCCAGAAGTTAGATCAGATGGCAAATTGGATTTGGTGCTAGGTCTTTCCCTTTAGGTTTTACCCCAACAATGTTTTCATTAGTTTCGCTCACTCTCGAAATCAAGCATTTTACAGCAGGTTGGAGCAGCCTGTATCTCAGCACAGGAATAAGGTAGGGAAGAATTCTAAGGATCATTTTGACTGCCTCCAGAAGTTAGATCAGATGGCGAATTGGATTTGGTGCTAGGTCTTTCCCTTTAGGTTTTACCCCAACAATGTTTTCATTAGTTTCGCTCACTCTCGAAATCAAGCATTTTACAGCAGGTTGGAGCAGCCTGTATCTCAGCACAGGAATAAGGTAGGGAAGAATTCTAAGGATCATTTTGACTGCCTCCAGAAGTTAGATCAGATGGCAAATTGGATTTGGTGCTAGGTCTTTCCCTTTAGGTTTTACCCCAACAATGTTTTCATTAGTTTCGCTCACTCTCGAAATCAAGCATTTTACAGCAGGTTGGAGCAGCCTGTATCTCAGCACAGGAATAAGGTAGGGAAGAATTCTAAGGATCATTTTGACTGCCTCCAGAAGTTAGATCAGATGGCGAATTGGATTTGGTGCTAGGTCTTTCCCTTTAGGTTTTACCCCAACAATGTTTTCATTAGTTTCGCTCACTCTCGAAATCAAGCATTTTACAGCAGGTTGGAGCAGCCTGTATCTCAGCACAGGAATAAGGTAGGGAAGAATTCTAAGGATCATTTTGACTGCCTCCAGAAGTTAGATCAGATGGCAAATTGGATTTGGTGCTAGGTCTTTCCCTTTAGGTTTTACCCCAACAATGTTTTCATTAGTTTCGCTCACTCTCGAAATCAAGCATTTTACAGCAGGTTGGAGCAGCCTGTATCTCAGCACAGGAATAAGGTAGGGAAGAATTCTAAGGATCATTTTGACTGCCTCCAGAAGTTAGATCAGATGGCCAATGCAATTTGGTGCTAGGTCTTTCCCTTTAGGTTTTACCCCAACAATGTTTTCATTAGTTTCGCTCACTCTCGAAATCAAGCATTTTACAGCAGGTTGGAGCAGCCTGTATCTCAGCACAGGAATAAGGTAGGGAAGAATTCTAAGGATCATTTTGACTGCCTCCAGAAGTTAGATCAGATGGCAAATTGGATTTGGTGCTAGGTCTTTCCCTTTAGGTTTTACCCCAACAATGTTTTCATTAGTTTCGCTCACTCTCGAAATCAAGCATTTTACAGCAGGTTGGAGCAGCCTGTATCTCAGCACAGGAATAAGGTAGGGAAGAATTCTAAGGATCATTTTGACTGCCTCCAGAAGTTAGATCAGATGGCAAATTGGATTTGGTGCTAGGTCTTTCCCTTTAGGTTTTACCCCAACAATGTTTTCATTAGTTTCGCTCACTCTCGAAATCAAGCATTTTACAGCAGGTTGGAGCAGCCTGTATCTCAGCACAGGAATAAGGTAGGGAAGAATTCAAATACTCATTTTGACTGCCTCCAGAAGTTAGATCAGATGGGAAATTGGATTTGGTGCTAGGTCTTTCCCTTTAGGTTTTACCCCAACAATGTTTTCATTAGTTTCGCTCACTCTCGAAATCAAGCATTTTACAGCAGGTTGGAGCAGCCTGTATCTCAGCACAGGAATAAGGTAGGGAAGAATTCTAAGGATCATTTTGACTGCCTCCAGAAGTTAGATCAGATGGCAAATTGGATTTGGTGCTAGGCCTTTCCCTTTAGGTTTTACCCCAACAATGTTTTCATTAGTTTCGCTCACTCTCGAAATCAAGCATTTTACAGCAGGTTGGAGCAGCCTGTATCTCAGCACAGGAATAAGGTAGGGAAGAATTCTAAGGATCATTTTGACTGCCTCCAGAAGTTAGATCAGATGGCAAATTGGATTTGGTGCTAGGTCTTTCCCTTTAGGTTTTACCCCAACAATGTTTTCATTAGTTTCGCTCACTCTCGAAATCAAGCATTTTACAGCAGGTTGGAGCAGCCTGTATCTCAGCACAGGAATAAGGTAGGGAAGAATTCTAAGGATCATTTTGACTGCCTCCAGAAGTTAGATCAGATGGCAAATTGGATTTGGTGCTAGGTCTTTCCCTTTAGGTTTTACCCCAACAATGTTTTCATTAGTTTCGCTCACTCTCGAAATCAAGCATTTTACAGCAGGTTGGAGCAGCCTGTATCTCAGCACAGGAATAAGGTAGGGAAGAATTCTAAGGATCATTTTGACTGCCTCCAGAAGTTAGATCAGATGGCCAATGGAATTTGGTGCTAGGTCTTTCCCTTTAGGTTTTACCCCAACAATGTTTTCATTAGTTTCGCTCACTCTCGAAATCAAGCATTTTACAGCAGGTTGGAGCAGCCTGTATCTCAGCACAGGAATAAGGTAGGGAAGAATTCTAAGGATCATTTTGACTGCCTCCAGAAGTTAGATCAGATGGCAAATTGGATTTGGTGCTAGGTCTTTCCCTTTAGGTTTTACCCCAACAATGTTTTCATTAGTTTCGCTCACTCTCGAAATCAAGCATTTTACAGCAGGTTGGAGCAGCCTGTATCTCAGCACAGGAATAAGGTAGGGAAGAATTCTAAGGATCATTTTGACTGCCTCCAGAAGTTAGATCAGATGGCAAATTGGATTTGGTGCTAGGTCTTTCCCTTTAGGTTTTACCCCAACAATGTTTTCATTAGTTTCGCTCACTCTCGAAATCAAGCATTTTACAGCAGGTTGGAGCAGCCTGTATCTCAGCACAGGAATAAGGTAGGGAAGAATTCTAAGGATCATTTTGACTGCCTCCAGAAGTTAGATCAGATGGCCAATTGGATTTGGTGCTAGGTCTTTCCCTTTAGGTTTTACCCCAACAATGTTTTCATTAGTTTCGCTCACTCTCGAAATCAAGCATTTTACAGCAGGTTGGAGCAGCCTGTATCTCAGCACAGGAATAAGGTAGGGAAGAATTCTAAGGATCATTTTGACTGCCTCCAGAAGTTAGATCAGATGGCAAATTGGATTTGGTGCTAGGTCTTTCCCTTTAGGTTTTACCCCAACAATGTTTTCATTAGTTTCGCTCACTCTCGAAATCAAGCATTTTACAGCAGGTTGGAGCAGCCTGTATCTCAGCACAGGAATAAGGTAGGGAAGAATTCTAAGGATCATTTTGACTGCCTCCAGAAGTTAGATCAGATGGCAAATTGGATTTGGTGCTAGGTCTTTCCCTTTAGGTTTTACCCCAACAATGTTTTCATTAGTTTCGCTCACTCTCGAAATCAAGCATTTTACAGCAGGTTGGAGCAGCCTGTATCTCAGCACAGGAATAAGGTAGGGAAGAATTCAAATACTCATTTTGACTGCCTCCAGAAGTTAGATCAGATGGCCAATGCAATTTGGTGCTAGGCCTTTCCCTTTAGGTTTTACCCCAACAATGTTTTCATTAGTTTCGCTCACTCTCGAAATCAAGCATTTTACAGCAGGTTGGAGCAGCCTGTATCTCAGCACAGGAATAAGGTAGGGAAGAATTCTAAGGATCATTTTGACTGCCTCCAGAAGTTAGATCAGATGGCAAATTGGATTTGGTGCTAGGTCTTTCCCTTTAGGTTTTACCCCAACAATGTTTTCATTAGTTTCGCTCACTCTCGAAATCAAGCATTTTACAGCAGGTTGGAGCAGCCTGTATCTCAGCACAGGAATAAGGTAGGGAAGAATTCTAAGGATCATTTTGACTGCCTCCAGAAGTTAGATCAGATGGCCAATGCAATTTGGTGCTAGGTCTTTCCCTTTAGGTTTTACCCCAACAATGTTTTCATTAGTTTCGCTCACTCTCGAAATCAAGCATTTTACAGCAGGTTGGAGCAGCCTGTATCTCAGCACAGGAATAAGGTAGGGAAGAATTCTAAGGATCATTTTGACTGCCTCCAGAAGTTAGATCAGAGGGCAAATTGGATTTGGTGCTAGGTCTTTCCCTTTAGGTTTTACCCCAACAATGTTTTCATTAGTTTCGCTCACTCTCGAAATCAAGCATTTTACAGCAGGTTGGAGCAGCCTGTATCTCAGCACAGGAATAAGGTAGGGAAGAATTCTAAGGATCATTTTGACTGCCTCCAGAAGTTAGATGAGATGGCCAATTGGATTTGGTGCTAGGTCTTTCCCTTTAGGTTTTACCCCAACAATGTTTTCATTAGTTTCGCTCACTCTCGAAATCAAGCATTTTACAGCAGGTTGGAGCAGCCTGTATCTCAGCACAGGAATAAGGTAGGGAAGAATTCTAAGGATCATTTTGACTGCCTCCAGAAGTTAGATCAGATGGCAAATTGGATTTGGTGCTAGGTCTTTCCCTTTAGGTTTTACCCCAACAATGTTTTCATTAGTTTCGCTCACTCTCGAAATCAAGCATTTTACAGCAGGTTGGAGCAGCCTGTATCTCAGCACAGGAATAAGGTAGGGAAGAATTCTAAGGATCATTTTGACTGCCTCCAGAAGTTAGATCAGATGGCAAATTGGATTTGGTGCTAGGCCTTTCCCTTTAGGTTTTACCCCAACAATGTTTTCATTAGTTTCGCTCACTCTCGAAATCAAGCATTTTACAGCAGGTTGGAGCAGCCTGTATCTCAGCACAGGAATAAGGTAGGGAAGAATTCTAAGGATCATTTTGACTGCCTCCAGAAGTTAGATCAGATGGCAAATTGGATTTGGTGCTAGGTCTTTCCCTTTAGGTTTTACCCCAACAATGTTTTCATTAGTTTCGCTCACTCTCGAAATCAAGCATTTTACAGCAGGTTGGAGCAGCCTGTATCTCAGCACAGGAATAAGGTAGGGAAGAATTCTAAGGATCATTTTGACTGCCTCCAGAAGTTAGATCAGATGGCAAATTGGATTTGGTGCTAGGTCTTTCCCTTTAGGTTTTACCCCAACAATGTTTTCATTAGTTTCGCTCACTCTCGAAATCAAGCATTTTACAGCAGGTTGGAGCAGCCTGTATCTCAGCACAGGAATAAGGTAGGGAAGAATTCTAAGGATCATTTTGACTGCCTCCAGAAGTTAGATCAGATGGCCAATGGAATTTGGTGCTAGGTCTTTCCCTTTAGGTTTTACCCCAACAATGTTTTCATTAGTTTCGCTCACTCTCGAAATCAAGCATTTTACAGCAGGTTGGAGCAGCCTGTATCTCAGCACAGGAATAAGGTAGGGAAGAATTCTAAGGATCATTTTGACTGCCTCCAGAAGTTAGATCAGATGGCAAATTGGATTTGGTGCTAGGTCTTTCCCTTTAGGTTTTACCCCAACAATGTTTTCATTAGTTTCGCTCACTCTCGAAATCAAGCATTTTACAGCAGGTTGGAGCAGCCTGTATCTCAGCACAGGAATAAGGTAGGGAAGAATTCTAAGGATCATTTTGACTGCCTCCAGAAGTTAGATCAGATGGCAAATTGGATTTGGTGCTAGGTCTTTCCCTTTAGGTTTTACCCCAACAATGTTTTCATTAGTTTCGCTCACTCTCGAAATCAAGCATTTTACAGCAGGTTGGAGCAGCCTGTATCTCAGCACAGGAATAAGGTAGGGAAGAATTCTAAGGATCATTTTGACTGCCTCCAGAAGTTAGATCAGATGGCCAATGCAATTTGGTGCTAGGCCTTTCCCTTTAGGTTTTACCCCAACAATGTTTTCATTAGTTTCGCTCACTCTCGAAATCAAGCATTTTACAGCAGGTTGGAGCAGCCTGTATCTCAGCACAGGAATAAGGTAGGGAAGAATTCTAAGGATCATTTTGACTGCCTCCAGAAGTTAGATCAGATGGCAAATTGGATTTGGTGCTAGGTCTTTCCCTTTAGGTTTTACCCCAACAATGTTTTCATTAGTTTCGCTCACTCTCGAAATCAAGCATTTTACAGCAGGTTGGAGCAGCCTGTATCTCAGCACAGGAATAAGGTAGGGAAGAATTCTAAGGATCATTTTGACTGCCTCCAGAAGTTAGATCAGATGGCCAATGCAATTTGGTGCTAGGCCTTTCCCTTTAGGTTTTACCCCAACAATGTTTTCATTAGTTTCGCTCACTCTCGAAATCAAGCATTTTACAGCAGGTTGGAGCAGCCTGTATCTCAGCACAGGAATAAGGTAGGGAAGAATTCTAAGGATCATTTTGACTGCCTCCAGAAGTTAGATCAGATGGCAAATTGGATTTGGTGCTAGGTCTTTCCCTTTAGGTTTTACCCCAACAATGTTTTCATTAGTTTCGCTCACTCTCGAAATCAAGCATTTTACAGCAGGTTGGAGCAGCCTGTATCTCAGCACAGGAATAAGGTAGGGAAGAATTCTAAGGATCATTTTGACTGCCTCCAGAAGTTAGATCAGATGGCCAATGCAATTTGGTGCTAGGTCTTTCCCTTTAGGTTTTACCCCAACAATGTTTTCATTAGTTTCGCTCACTCTCGAAATCAAGCATTTTACAGCAGGTTGGAGCAGCCTGTATCTCAGCACAGGAATAAGGTAGGGAAGAATTCTAAGGATCATTTTGACTGCCTCCAGAAGTTAGATCAGATGGCAAATTGGATTTGGTGCTAGGTCTTTCCCTTTAGGTTTTACCCCAACAATGTTTTCATTAGTTTCGCTCACTCTCGAAATCAAGCATTTTACAGCAGGTTGGAGCAGCCTGTATCTCAGCACAGGAATAAGGTAGGGAAGAATTCTAAGGATCATTTTGACTGCCTCCAGAAGTTAGATCAGATGGCCAATGCAATTTGGTGCTAGGTCTTTCCCTTTAGGTTTTACCCCAACAATGTTTTCATTAGTTTCGCTCACTCTCGAAATCAAGCATTTTACAGCAGGTTGGAGCAGCCTGTATCTCAGCACAGGAATAAGGTAGGGAAGAATTCTAAGGATCATTTTGACTGCCTCCAGAAGTTAGATCAGATGGCAAATTGGATTTGGTGCTAGGTCTTTCCCTTTAGGTTTTACCCCAACAATGTTTTCATTAGTTTCGCTCACTCTCGAAATCAAGCATTTTACAGCAGGTTGGAGCAGCCTGTATCTCAGCACAGGAATAAGGTAGGGAAGAATTCAAATACTCATTTTGACTGCCTCCAGAAGTTAGATCAGATGGCAAATTGGATTTGGTGCTAGGTCTTTCCCTTTAGGTTTTACCCCAACAATGTTTTCATTAGTTTCGCTCACTCTCGAAATCAAGCATTTTACAGCAGGTTGGAGCAGCCTGTATCTCAGCACAGGAATAAGGTAGGGAAGAATTCTAAGGATCATTTTGACTGCCTCCAGAAGTTAGATCAGATGGCAAATTGGATTTGGTGCTAGGCCTTTCCCTTTAGGTTTTACCCCAACAATGTTTTCATTAGTTTCGCTCACTCTCGAAATCAAGCATTTTACAGCAGGTTGGAGCAGCCTGTATCTCAGCACAGGAATAAGGTAGGGAAGAATTCTAAGGATCATTTTGACTGCCTCCAGAAGTTAGATCAGATGGCAAATTGGATTTGGTGCTAGGTCTTTCCCTTTAGGTTTTACCCCAACAATGTTTTCATTAGTTTCGCTCACTCTCGAAATCAAGCATTTTACAGCAGGTTGGAGCAGCCTGTATCTCAGCACAGGAATAAGGTAGGGAAGAATTCTAAGGATCATTTTGACTGCCTCCAGAAGTTAGATCAGATGGCAAATTGGATTTGGTGCTAGGTCTTTCCCTTTAGGTTTTACCCCAACAATGTTTTCATTAGTTTCGCTCACTCTCGAAATCAAGCATTTTACAGCAGGTTGGAGCAGCCTGTATCTCAGCACAGGAATAAGGTAGGGAAGAATTCTAAGGATCATTTTGACTGCCTCCAGAAGTTAGATCAGATGGCCAATGGAATTTGGTGCTAGGTCTTTCCCTTTAGGTTTTACCCCAACAATGTTTTCATTAGTTTCGCTCACTCTCGAAATCAAGCATTTTACAGCAGGTTGGAGCAGCCTGTATCTCAGCACAGGAATAAGGTAGGGAAGAATTCTAAGGATCATTTTGACTGCCTCCAGAAGTTAGATCAGATGGCAAATTGGATTTGGTGCTAGGTCTTTCCCTTTAGGTTTTACCCCAACAATGTTTTCATTAGTTTCGCTCACTCTCGAAATCAAGCATTTTACAGCAGGTTGGAGCAGCCTGTATCTCAGCACAGGAATAAGGTAGGGAAGAATTCTAAGGATCATTTTGACTGCCTCCAGAAGTTAGATCAGATGGCAAATTGGATTTGGTGCTAGGTCTTTCCCTTTAGGTTTTACCCCAACAATGTTTTCATTAGTTTCGCTCACTCTCGAAATCAAGCATTTTACAGCAGGTTGGAGCAGCCTGTATCTCAGCACAGGAATAAGGTAGGGAAGAATTCTAAGGATCATTTTGACTGCCTCCAGAAGTTAGATCAGATGGCAAATTGGATTTGGTGCTAGGTCTTTCCCTTTAGGTTTTACCCCAACAATGTTTTCATTAGTTTCGCTCACTCTCGAAATCAAGCATTTTACAGCAGGTTGGAGCAGCCTGTATCTCAGCACAGGAATAAGGTAGGGAAGAATTCTAAGGATCATTTTGACTGCCTCCAGAAGTTAGATCAGATGGCAAATTGGATTTGGTGCTAGGTCTTTCCCTTTAGGTTTTACCCCAACAATGTTTTCATTAGTTTCGCTCACTCTCGAAATCAAGCATTTTACAGCAGGTTGGAGCAGCCTGTATCTCAGCACAGGAATAAGGTAGGGAAGAATTCTAAGGATCATTTTGACTGCCTCCAGAAGTTAGATCAGATGGCCAATTGGATTTGGTGCTAGGTCTTTCCCTTTAGGTTTTACCCCAACAATGTTTTCATTAGTTTCGCTCACTCTCGAAATCAAGCATTTTACAGCAGGTTGGAGCAGCCTGTATCTCAGCACAGGAATAAGGTAGGGAAGAATTCTAAGGATCATTTTGACTGCCTCCAGAAGTTAGATCAGATGGCCAATTGGATTTGGTGCTAGGTCTTTCCCTTTAGGTTTTACCCCAACAATGTTTTCATTAGTTTCGCTCACTCTCGAAATCAAGCATTTTACAGCAGGTTGGAGCAGCCTGTATCTCAGCACAGGAATAAGGTAGGGAAGAATTCTAAGGATCATTTTGACTGCCTCCAGAAGTTAGATCAGATGGCCAATTGGATTTGGTGCTAGGTCTTTCCCTTTAGGTTTTACCCCAACAATGTTTTCATTAGTTTCGCTCACTCTCGAAATCAAGCATTTTACAGCAGGTTGGAGCAGCCTGTATCTCAGCACAGGAATAAGGTAGGGAAGAATTCTAAGGATCATTTTGACTGCCTCCAGAAGTTAGATCAGATGGCAAATTGGATTTGGTGCTAGGTCTTTCCCTTTAGGTTTTACCCCAACAATGTTTTCATTAGTTTCGCTCACTCTCGAAATCAAGCATTTTACAGCAGGTTGGAGCAGCCTGTATCTCAGCACAGGAATAAGGTAGGGAAGAATTCTAAGGATCATTTTGACTGCCTCCAGAAGTTAGATCAGATGGCAAATTGGATTTGGTGCTAGGTCTTTCCCTTTAGGTTTTACCCCAACAATGTTTTCATTAGTTTCGCTCACTCTCGAAATCAAGCATTTTACAGCAGGTTGGAGCAGCCTGTATCTCAGCACAGGAATAAGGTAGGGAAGAATTCAAATACTCATTTTGACTGCCTCCAGAAGTTAGATCAGATGGCAAATTGGATTTGGTGCTAGGTCTTTCCCTTTAGGTTTTACCCCAACAATGTTTTCATTAGTTTCGCTCACTCTCGAAATCAAGCATTTTACAGCAGGTTGGAGCAGCCTGTATCTCAGCACAGGAATAAGGTAGGGAAGAATTCTAAGGATCATTTTGACTGCCTCCAGAAGTTAGATCAGATGGCAAATTGGATTTGGTGCTAGGTCTTTCCCTTTAGGTTTTACCCCAACAATGTTTTCATTAGTTTCGCTCACTCTCGAAATCAAGCATTTTACAGCAGGTTGGAGCAGCCTGTATCTCAGCACAGGAATAAGGTAGGGAAGAATTCTAAGGATCATTTTGACTGCCTCCAGAAGTTAGATCAGATGGCGAATTGGATTTGGTGCTAGGTCTTTCCCTTTAGGTTTTACCCCAACAATGTTTTCATTAGTTTCGCTCACTCTCGAAATCAAGCATTTTACAGCAGGTTGGAGCAGCCTGTATCTCAGCACAGGAATAAGGTAGGGAAGAATTCTAAGGATCATTTTGACTGCCTCCAGAAGTTAGATCAGATGGCAAATTGGATTTGGTGCTAGGTCTTTCCCTTTAGGTTTTACCCCAACAATGTTTTCATTAGTTTCGCTCACTCTCGAAATCAAGCATTTTACAGCAGGTTGGAGCAGCCTGTATCTCAGCACAGGAATAAGGTAGGGAAGAATTCTAAGGATCATTTTGACTGCCTCCAGAAGTTAGATCAGATGGCAAATTGGATTTGGTGCTAGGTCTTTCCCTTTAGGTTTTACCCCAACAATGTTTTCATTAGTTTCGCTCACTCTCGAAATCAAGCATTTTACAGCAGGTTGGAGCAGCCTGTATCTCAGCACAGGAATAAGGTAGGGAAGAATTCTAAGGATCATTTTGACTGCCTCCAGAAGTTAGATCAGATGGCCAATGCAATTTGGTGCTAGGTCTTTCCCTTTAGGTTTTACCCCAACAATGTTTTCATTAGTTTCGCTCACTCTCGAAATCAAGCATTTTACAGCAGGTTGGAGCAGCCTGTATCTCAGCACAGGAATAAGGTAGGGAAGAATTCTAAGGATCATTTTGACTGCCTCCAGAATTTAGATCAGATGGCAAATTGGATTTGGTGCTAGGTCTTTCCCTTTAGGTTTTACCCCAACAATGTTTTCATTAGTTTCGCTCACTCTCGAAATCAAGCATTTTACAGCAGGTTGGAGCAGCCTGTATCTCAGCACAGGAATAAGGTAGGGAAGAATTCTAAGGATCATTTTGACTGCCTCCAGAAGTTAGATCAGATGGCCAATGCAATTTGGTGCTAGGTCTTTCCCTTTAGGTTTTACCCCAACAATGTTTTCATTAGTTTCGCTCACTCTCGAAATCAAGCATTTTACAGCAGGTTGGAGCAGCCTGTATCTCAGCACAGGAATAAGGTAGGGAAGAATTCTAAGGATCATTTTGACTGCCTCCAGAAGTTAGATCAGATGGCAAATTGGATTTGGTGCTAGGTCTTTCCCTTTAGGTTTTACCCCAACAATGTTTTCATTAGTTTCGCTCACTCTCGAAATCAAGCATTTTACAGCAGGTTGGAGCAGCCTGTATCTCAGCACAGGAATAAGGTAGGGAAGAATTCAAATACTCATTTTGACTGCCTCCAGAAGTTAGATCAGATGGCAAATTGGATTTGGTGCTAGGTCTTTCCCTTTAGGTTTTACCCCAACAATGTTTTCATTAGTTTCGCTCACTCTCGAAATCAAGCATTTTACAGCAGGTTGGAGCAGCCTGTATCTCAGCACAGGAATAAGGTAGGGAAGAATTCTAAGGATCATTTTGACTGCCTCCAGAAGTTAGATCAGATGGCAAATTGGATTTGGTGCTAGGCCTTTCCCTTTAGGTTTTACCCCAACAATGTTTTCATTAGTTTCGCTCACTCTCGAAATCAAGCATTTTACAGCAGGTTGGAGCAGCCTGTATCTCAGCACAGGAATAAGGTAGGGAAGAATTCTAAGGATCATTTTGACTGCCTCCAGAAGTTAGATCAGATGGCAAATTGGATTTGGTGCTAGGTCTTTCCCTTTAGGTTTTACCCCAACAATGTTTTCATTAGTTTCGCTCACTCTCGAAATCAAGCATTTTACAGCAGGTTGGAGCAGCCTGTATCTCAGCACAGGAATAAGGTAGGGAAGAATTCTAAGGATCATTTTGACTGCCTCCAGAAGTTAGATCAGATGGCAAATTGGATTTGGTGCTAGGTCTTTCCCTTTAGGTTTTACCCCAACAATGTTTTCATTAGTTTCGCTCACTCTCGAAATCAAGCATTTTACAGCAGGTTGGAGCAGCCTGTATCTCAGCACAGGAATAAGGTAGGGAAGAATTCTAAGGATCATTTTGACTGCCTCCAGAAGTTAGATCAGATGGCAAATTGGATTTGGTGCTAGGTCTTTCCCTTTAGGTTTTACCCCAACAATGTTTTCATTAGTTTCGCTCACTCTCGAAATCAAGCATTTTACAGCAGGTTGGAGCAGCCTGTATCTCAGCACAGGAATAAGGTAGGGAAGAATTCTAAGGATCATTTTGACTGCCTCCAGAAGTTAGATCAGATGGCAAATTGGATTTGGTGCTAGGTCTTTCCCTTTAGGTTTTACCCCAACAATGTTTTCATTAGTTTCGCTCACTCTCGAAATCAAGCATTTTACAGCAGGTTGGAGCAGCCTGTATCTCAGCACAGGAATAAGGTAGGGAAGAATTCTAAGGATCATTTTGACTGCCTCCAGAAGTTAGATCAGATGGCAAATTGGATTTGGTGCTAGGCCTTTCCCTTTAGGTTTTACCCCAACAATGTTTTCATTAGTTTCGCTCACTCTCGAAATCAAGCATTTTACAGCAGGTTGGAGCAGCCTGTATCTCAGCACAGGAATAAGGTAGGGAAGAATTCTAAGGATCATTTTGACTGCCTCCAGAAGTTAGATCAGATGGCAAATTGGATTTGGTGCTAGGTCTTTCCCTTTAGGTTTTACCCCAACAATGTTTTCATTAGTTTCGCTCACTCTCGAAATCAAGCATTTTACAGCAGGTTGGAGCAGCCTGTATCTCAGCACAGGAATAAGGTAGGGAAGAATTCTAAGGATCATTTTGACTGCCTCCAGAAGTTAGATCAGATGGCCAATGGACTTTGGTGCTAGGTCTTTCCCTTTAGGTTTTACCCCAACAATGTTTTCATTAGTTTCGCTCACTCTCGAAATCAAGCATTTTACAGCAGGTTGGAGCAGCCTGTATCTCAGCACAGGAATAAGGTAGGGAAGAATTCTAAGGATCATTTTGACTGCCTCCAGAAGTTAGATCAGATGGCAAATTGGATTTGGTGCTAGGTCTTTCCCTTTAGGTTTTACCCCAACAATGTTTTCATTAGTTTCGCTCACTCTCGAAATCAAGCATTTTACAGCAGGTTGGAGCAGCCTGTATTTCAGCACAGGAATAAGGTAGGGAAGAATTCTAAGGATCATTTTGACTGCCTCCAGAAGTTAGATCAGATGGCAAATTGGATTTGGTGCTAGGTCTTTCCCTTTAGGTTTTACCCCAACAATGTTTTCATTAGTTTCGCTCACTCTCGAAATCAAGCATTTTACAGCAGGTTGGAGCAGCCTGTATCTCAGCACAGGAATAAGGTAGGGAAGAATTCTAAGGATCATTTTGACTGCCTCCAGAAGTTAGATCAGATGGCAAATTGGATTTGGTGCTAGGTCTTTCCCTTTAGGTTTTACCCCAACAATGTTTTCATTAGTTTCGCTCACTCTCGAAATCAAGCATTTTACAGCAGGTTGGAGCAGCCTGTATCTCAGCACAGGAATAAGGTAGGGAAGAATTCTAAGGATCATTTTGACTGCCTCCAGAAGTTAGATCAGATGGCAAATTGGATTTGGTGCTAGGTCTTTCCCTTTAGGTTTTACCCCAACAATGTTTTCATTAGTTTCGCTCACTCTCGAAATCAAGCATTTTACAGCAGGTTGGAGCAGCCTGTATCTCAGCACAGGAATAAGGTAGGGAAGAATTCTAAGGATCATTTTGACTGCCTCCAGAAGTTAGATCAGATGGCCAATTGGATTTGGTGCTAGGTCTTTCCCTTTAGGTTTTACCCCAACAATGTTTTCATTAGTTTCGCTCACTCTCGAAATCAAGCATTTTACAGCAGGTTGGAGCAGCCTGTATCTCAGCACAGGAATAAGGTAGGGAAGAATTCTAAGGATCATTTTGACTGCCTCCAGAAGTTAGATCAGATGGCCAATGCAATTTGGTGCTAGGCCTTTCCCTTTAGGTTTTACCCCAACAATGTTTTCATTAGTTTCGCTCACTCTCGAAATCAAGCATTTTACAGCAGGTTGGAGCAGCCTGTATCTCAGCACAGGAATAAGGTAGGGAAGAATTCTAAGGATCATTTTGACTGCCTCCAGAAGTTAGATCAGATGGCCAATTGGATTTGGTGCTAGGTCTTTCCCTTTAGGTTTTACCCCAACAATGTTTTCATTAGTTTCGCTCACTCTCGAAATCAAGCATTTTACAGCAGGTTGGAGCAGCCTGTATCTCAGCACAGGAATAAGGTAGGGAAGAATTCTAAGGATCATTTTGACTGCCTCCAGAAGTTAGATCAGATGGCCAATGCAATTTGGTGCTAGGCCTTTCCCTTTAGGTTTTACCCCAACAATGTTTTCATTAGTTTCGCTCACTCTCGAAATCAAGCATTTTACAGCAGGTTGGAGCAGCCTGTATCTCAGCACAGGAATAAGGTAGGGAAGAATTCAAATACTCATTTTGACTGCCTCCAGAAGTTAGATCAGATGGCCAATGGAATTTGGTGCTAGGTCTTTCCCTTTAGGTTTTACCCCAACAATGTTTTCATTAGTTTCGCTCACTCTCGAAATCAAGCATTTTACAGCAGGTTGGAGCAGCCTGTATCTCAGCACAGGAATAAGGTAGGGAAGAATTCTAAGGATCATTTTGACTGCCTCCAGAAGTTAGATCAGATGGCAAATTGGATTTGGTGCTAGGTCTTTCCCTTTAGGTTTTACCCCAACAATGTTTTCATTAGTTTCGCTCACTCTCGAAATCAAGCATTTTACAGCAGGTTGGAGCAGCCTGTATCTCAGCACAGGAATAAGGTAGGGAAGAATTCTAAGGATCATTTTGACTGCCTCCAGAAGTTAGATCAGATGGCAAATTGGATTTGGTGCTAGGTCTTTCCCTTTAGGTTTTACCCCAACAATGTTTTCATTAGTTTCGCTCACTCTCGAAATCAAGCATTTTACAGCAGGTTGGAGCAGCCTGTATCTCAGCACAGGAATAAGGTAGGGAAGAATTCTAAGGATCATTTTGACTGCCTCCAGAAGCTAGATCAGATGGCAAATTGGATTTGGTGCTAGGTCTTTCCCTTTAGGTTTTACCCCAACAATGTTTTCATTAGTTTCGCTCACTCTCGAAATCAAGCATTTTACAGCAGGTTGGAGCAGCCTGTATCTCAGCACAGGAATAAGGTAGGGAAGAATTCTAAGGATCATTTTGACTGCCTCCAGAAGTTAGATCAGATGGCCAATTGGATTTGGTGCTAGGTCTTTCTCTTTAGGTTTTACCCCAACAATGGTTTCATTAGTTTCGCTCACTCTCGAAATCAAGCATTTTACAGCAGGTTGGAGCAGCCTGTATCTCAGCACAGGAATAAGGTAGGGAAGAATTCTAAGGATCATTTTGACTTCCTCCAGAAGTTAGATCAGATGGCAAATTGGATTTGGTGCTAGGTCTTTCCCTTTAGGTTTTACCCCAACAATGTTTTCATTAGTTTCGCTCACTCTCGAAATCAAGCATTTTACAGCAGGTTGGAGCAGCCTGTATCTCAGCACAGGAATAAGGTAGGGAAGAATTCTAAGGATCATTTTGACTGCCTCCAGAAGTTAGATCAGATGGCCAATGCAATTTGGTGCTAGGCCTTTCCCTTTAGGTTTTACCCCAACGATGTTTTCATTAGTTTCGCTCACTCTCGAAATCAAGCATTTTACAGCAGGTTGGAGCAGCCTGTATCTCAGCACAGGAATAAGGTAGGGAAGAATTCTAAGGATCATTTTGACTGCCTCCAGAAGTTAGATCAGATGGCCAATGCAATTTGGTGCTAGGCCTTTCCCTTTAGGTTTTACCCCAACAATGTTTTCATTAGTTTCGCTCACTCTCGAAATCAAGCATTTTACAGCAGGTTGGAGCAGCCTGTATCTCAGCACAGGAATAAGGTAGGGAAGAATTCAAATACTCATTTTGACTGCCTCCAGAAGTTAGATCAGATGGCCAATGGAATTTGGTGCTAGGTCTTTCCCTTTAGGTTTTACCCCAACAATGTTTTCATTAGTTTCGCTCACTCTCGAAATCAAGCATTTTACAGCAGGTTGGAGCAGCCTGTATCTCAGCACAGGAATAAGGTAGGGAAGAATTCAAATACTCATTTTGACTGCCTCCAGAAGTTAGATCAGATGGCCAATGCAATTTGGTGCTAGGTCTTTCCCTTTAGGTTTTACCCCAACAATGGTTTCATTAGTTTCGCTCACTCTCGAAATCAAGCATTTTACAGCAGGTTGGAGCAGCCTGTATCTCAGCACAGGAATAAGGTAGGGAAGAATTCTAAGGATCATTTTGACTGCCTCCAGAAGTTAGATCAGATGGCAAATTGGATTTGGTGCTAGGTCTTTCCCTTTAGGTTTTACCCCAACAATGTTTTCATTAGTTTCGCTCACTCTCGAAATCAAGCATTTTACAGCAGGTTGGAGCAGCCTGTATCTCAGCACAGGAATAAGGTAGGGAAGAATTCTAAGGATCATTTTGACTGCCTCCAGAAGTTAGATCAGATGGCAAATTGGATTTGGTGCTAGGTCTTTCCCTTTAGGTTTTACCCCAACAATGTTTTCATTAGTTTCGCTCACTCTCGAAATCAAGCATTTTACAGCAGGTTGGAGCAGCCTGTATCTCAGCACAGGAATAAGGTAGGGAAGAATTCTAAGGATCATTTTGACTGCCTCCAGAAGTTAGATCAGATGGCCAATGCAATTTGGTGCTAGGCCTTTCCCTTTAGGTTTTTCCCCAACAATGTTTTCATTAGTTTCGCTCACTCTCGAAATCAAGCATTTTACAGCAGGTTGGAGCAGCCTGTATCTCAGCACAGGAATAAGGTAGGGAAGAATTCTAAGGATCATTTTGACTGCCTCCAGAAGTTAGATCAGATGGCCAATGCAACTTGGTGCTAGGCCTTTCCCTTTAGGTTTTACCCCAACAATGTTTTCATTAGTTTCGCTCACTCTCGAAATCAAGCATTTTACAGCAGGTTGGAGCAGCCTGTATCTCAGCACAGGAATAAGGTAGGGAAGAATTCTAAGGATCATTTTGACTGCCTCCAGAAGTTAGATCACATGGCAAATTGGATTTGGTGCTAGGCCTTTCCCTTTAGGTTTTACCCCAACAATGTTTTCATTAGTTTCGCTCACTCTCGAAATCAAGCATTTTACAGCAGGTTGGAGCAGCCTGTATCTCAGCACAGGAATAAGGTAGGGAAGAATTCTAAGGATCATTTTGACTGCCTCCAGAAGTTAGATCAGATGGCCAATGCAATTTGGTGCTAGGCCTTCCCCTTTAGGTTTTACCCCAACAATGTTTTCATTAGTTTCGCTCACTCTCGAAATCAAGCATTTTACAGCAGGTTGGAGCAGCCTGTATCTCAGCACAGGAATAAGGTAGGGAAGAATTCTAAGGATCATTTTGACTGCCTCCAGAAGTTAGATCAGATGGCAAATTGGATTTGGTGCTAGGTCTTTCCCTTTAGGTTTTACCCCAACAATGTTTTCATTAGTTTCGCTCACTCTCGAAATCAAGCATTTTACAGCAGGTTGGAGCAGCCTGTATCTCAGCACAGGAATAAGGTAGGGAAGAATTCTAAGGATCATTTTGACTGCCTCCAGAAGTTAGATCAGATGGCCAATGCAACTTGGTGCTAGGCCTTTCCCTTTAGGTTTTACCCCAACAATGTTTTCATTAGTTTCGCTCACTCTCGAAATCAAGCATTTTACAGCAGGTTGGAGCAGCCTGTATCTCAGCACAGGAATAAGGTAGGGAAGAATTCTAAGGATCATTTTGACTGCCTCCAGAAGTTAGATCAGATGGCAAATTGGATTTGGTGCTAGGCCTTTCCCTTTAGGTTTTACCCCAACAATGTTTTCATTAGTTTCGCTCACTCTCGAAATCAAGCATTTTACAGCAGGTTGGAGCAGCCTGTATCTCAGCACAGGAATAAGGTAGGGAAGAATTCTAAGGATCATTTTGACTGCCTCCAGAAGTTAGATCAGATGGCCAATTGGATTTGGTGCTAGGTCTTTCCCTTTAGGTTTTACCCCAACAATGTTTTCATTAGTTTCGCTCACTCTCGAAATCAAGCATTTTACAGCAGGTTGGAGCAGCCTGTATCTCAGCACAGGAATAAGGTAGGGAAGAATTCTAAGGATCATTTTGACTGCCTCCAGAAGTTAGATCAGATGGCAAATTGGATTTGGTGCTAGGTCTTTCCCTTTAGGTTTTACCCCAACAATGTTTTCATTAGTTTCGCTCACTCTCGAAATCAAGCATTTTACAGCAGGTTGGAGCAGCCTGTATCTCAGCACAGGAATAAGGTAGGGAAGAATTCTAAGGATCATTTTGACTGCCTCCAGAAGTTAGATCAGATGGCAAATTGGATTTGGTGCTAGGTCTTTCCCTTTAGGTTTTACCCCAACAATGTTTTCATTAGTTTCGCTCACTCTCGAAATCAAGCATTTTACAGCAGGTTGGAGCAGCCTGTATCTCAGCACAGGAATAAGGTAGGGAAGAATTCTAAGGATCATTTTGACTGCCTCCAGAAGTTAGATCAGATGGCCAATGCAATTTGGTGCTAGGCCTTTCCCTTTAGGTTTTACCCCAACAATGTTTTCATTAGTTTCGCTCGCTCTCGAAATCAAGCATTTTACAGCAGGTTGGAGCAGCCTGTATCTCAGCACAGGAATAAGGTAGGGAAGAATTCAATTACTCATTTTGACTGCCTCCAGAAGTTAGATCAGATGGCCAATGGAATTTGGTGCTAGGTCTTTCCCTTTAGGTTTTACCCCAACAATGTTTTCATTAGTTTCGCTCACTCTCAAAATCAAGCATTTTAATGCAGGTTGGAGCAGCCTGTATCTCAGCACAGGAATAAGGTAGGGAAGAATTCTAAGGATCATTTTGACTGCCTCCAGAAGTTAGATCAGATGGCCAATGCAATTTGGTGCTAGGCCTTTCCCTTTAGGTTTTACCCCAACAATGTTTTCATTAGTTTCGCTCACTCTCGAAATCAAGCATTTTACAGCAGGTTGGAGCAGCCTGTATCTCAGCACAGGAATAAGGTAGGGAAGAATTCTAAGGATCATTTTGACTTCCTCCAGAAGTTAGATCAGATGGCAAATTGGATTTGGTGCTAGGTCTTTCCCTTTAGGTTTTACCCCAACAATGTTTTCATTAGTTTCGCTCACTCTCGAAATCAAGCATTTTACAGCAGGTTGGAGCAGCCTGTATCTCAGCACAGGAATAAGGTAGGGAAGAATTCTAAGGATCATTTTGACTGCCTCCAGAAGTTAGATCAGATGGCAAATTGGATTTGGTGCTAGGTCTTTCCCTTTAGGTTTTACCCCAACAATGTTTTCATTAGTTTCGCTCACTCTCGAAATCAAGCATTTTACAGCAGGTTGGAGCAGCCTGTATCTCAGCACAGGAATAAGGTAGGGAAGAATTCTAAGGATCATTTTGACTGCCTCCAGAAGTTAGATCAGATGGCAAATTGGATTTGGTGCTAGGTCTTTCCCTTTAGGTTTTACCCCAACAATGTTTTCATTAGTTTCGCTCACTCTCGAAATCAAGCATTTTACAGCAGGTTGGAGCAGCCTGTATCTCAGCACAGGAATAAGGTAGGGAAGAATTCTAAGGATCATTTTGACTGCCTCCAGAAGTTAGATCAGATGGCAAATTGGATTTGGTGCTAGGTCTTTCCCTTTAGGTTTTACCCCAACAATGTTTTCATTAGTTTCGCTCACTCTCGAAATCAAGCATTTTACAGCAGGTTGGAGCAGCCTGTATCTCAGCACAGGAATAAGGTAGGGAAGAATTCTAAGGATCATTTTGACTGCCTCCAGAAGTTAGATCAGATGGCCAATGCAATTTGGTGCTAGGCCTTTCCCTTTAGGTTTTTCCCCAACAATGTTTTCATTAGTTTCGCTCACTCTCGAAATCAAGCATTTTACAGCAGGTTGGAGCAGCCTGTATCTCAGCACAGGAATAAGGTAGGGAAGAATTCTAAGGATCATTTTGACTGCCTCCAGAAGTTAGATCAGATGGCCAATGCAACTTGGTGCTAGGCCTTTCCCTTTAGGTTTTACCCCAACAATGTTTTCATTAGTTTCGCTCACTCTCGAAATCAAGCATTTTACAGCAGGTTGGAGCAGCCTGTATCTCAGCACAGGAATAAAGTAGGGAAGAATTCTAAGGATCATTTTGACTGCCTCCAGAAGTTAGATCACATGGCAAATTGGATTTGGTGCTAGGCCTTTCCCTTTAGGTTTTACCCCAACAATGTTTTCATTAGTTTCGCTCACTCTCGAAATCAAGCATTTTACAGCAGGTTGGAGCAGCCTGTATCTCAGCACAGGAATAAGGTAGGGAAGAATTCTAAGGATCATTTTGACTGCCTCCAGAAGTTAGATCAGATGGCCAATGCAATTTGGTGCTAGGCCTTCCCCTTTAGGTTTTACCCCAACAATGTTTTCATTAGTTTCGCTCACTCTCGAAATCAAGCATTTTACAGCAGGTTGGAGCAGCCTGTATCTCAGCACAGGAATAAGGTAGGGAAGAATTCTAAGGATCATTTTGACTGCCTCCAGAAGTTAGATCAGATGGCAAATTGGATTTGGTGCTAGGTCTTTCCCTTTAGGTTTTACCCCAACAATGTTTTCATTAGTTTCGCTCACTCTCGAAATCAAGCATTTTACAGCAGGTTGGAGCAGCCTGTATCTCAGCACAGGAATAAGGTAGGGAAGAATTCTAAGGCTCATTTTGACTGCCTCCAGAAGTTAGATCAGATGGCAAATTGGATTTGGTGCTAGGTCTTTCCCTTTAGGTTTTACCCCAACAATGTTTTCATTAGTTTCGCTCACTCTCGAAATCAAGCATTTTACAGCAGGTTGGAGCAGCCTGTATCTCAGCACAGGAATAAGGTAGGGAAGAATTCTAAGGATCATTTTGACTGCCTCCAGAAGTTAGATCAGATGGCCAATGCAACTTGGTGCTAGGCCTTTCCCTTTAGGTTTTACCCCAACAATGTTTTCATTAGTTTCGCTCACTCTCGAAATCAAGCATTTTACAGCAGGTTGGAGCAGCCTGTATCTCAGCACAGGAATAAGGTAGGGAAGAATTCTAAGGATCATTTTGACTGCCTCCAGAAGTTAGATCAGATGGCAAATTGGATTTGGTGCTAGGCCTTTCCCTTTAGGTTTTACCCCAACAATGTTTTCATTAGTTTCGCTCACTCTCGAAATCAAGCATTTTACAGCAGGTTGGAGCAGCCTGTATCTCAGCACAGGAATAAGGTAGGGAAGAATTCTAAGGATCATTTTGACTGCCTCCAGAAGTTAGATCAGATGGCCAATGCAATTTGGTGCTAGGCCTTCCCCTTTAGGTTTTACCCCAACAATGTTTTCATTAGTTTCGCTCACTCTCGAAATCAAGCATTTTACAGCAGGTTGGAGCAGCCTGTATCTCAGCACAGGAATAAGGTAGGGAAGAATTCTAAGGATCATTTTGACTGCCTCCAGAAGTTAGATCAGATGGCAAATTGGATTTGGTGCTAGGTCTTTCCCTTTAGGTTTTACCCCAACAATGTTTTCATTAGTTTCGCTCACTCTCGAAATCAAGCATTTTACAGCAGGTTGGAGCAGCCTGTATCTCAGCACAGGAATAAGGTAGGGAAGAATTCTAAGGATCATTTTGACTTCCTCCAGAAGTTAGATCAGATGGCAAATTGGATTTGGTGCTAGGTCTTTCCCTTTAGGTTTTACCCCAACAATGTTTTCATTAGTTTCGCTCACTCTCGAAATCAAGCATTTTACAGCAGGTTGGAGCAGCCTGTATCTCAGCACAGGAATAAGGTAGGGAAGAATTCTAAGGATCATTTTGACTGCCTCCAGAAGTTAGATCAGATGGCCAATTGGATTTGGTGCTAGGTCTTTCCCTTTAGGTTTTACCCCAACAATGTTTTCATTAGTTTCGCTCACTCTCGAAATCAAGCATTTTACAGCAGGTTGGAGCAGCCTGTATCTCAGCACAGGAATAAGGTAGGGAAGAATTCTAAGGATCATTTTGACTGCCTCCAGAAGTTAGATCAGATGGCCAATGCAATTTGGTGCTAGGCCTTTCCCTTTAGGTTTTACCATAACGATGTTTTCATTAGTTTCGCTCGCTCTCGAAATCAAGCATTTTACAGCAGGTTGGAGCAGCCTGTATCTCAGCACAGGAATAAGGTAGGGAAGAATTCAAATACTCATTTTGACTGCCTCCAGAAGTTAGATCAGATGGCCAATGGAATTTGGTGCTAGGTCTTTCCCTTTAGGTTTTACCCCAACAATGTTTTCATTAGTTTCGCTCACTCTCAAAATCAAGCATTTTACAGCAGGTTGGAGCAGCCTGTATCTCAGCACAGGAATAAGGTAGGGAAGAATTCTAAGGATCATTTTGACTGCCTCCAGAAGTTAGATCAGATGGCCAATGCAATTTGGTGCTAGGCCTTTCCCTTCAGGTTTTACCCCAACAATGTTTTCATTAGTTTCGCTCACTCTCGAAATCAAGCATTTTACAGCAGGTTGGAGCAGCCTGTATCTCAGCACAGGAATAAGGTAGGGAAGAATTCTAAGGATCATTTTGACTTCCTCCAGAAGTTAGATCAGATGGCAAATTGGATTTGGTGCTAGGTCTTTCCCTTTAGGTTTTACCCCAACAATGTTTTCATTAGTTTCGCTCACTCTCGAAATCAAGCATTTTACAGCAGGTTGGAGCAGCCTGTATCTCAGCACAGGAATAAGGTAGGGAAGAATTCTAAGGATCATTTTGACTGCCTCCAGAAGTTAGATCAGATGGCAAACTGGATTTGGTGCTAGGCCTTTCCCTTTAGGTTTTACCCCAACAATGTTTTCATTAGTTTCGCTCACTCTCGAAATCAAGCATTTTACAGCAGGTTGGAGCAGCCTGTATCTCAGCACAGGAATAAGGTAGGGAAGAATTCTAAGGATCATTTTGACTGCCTCCAGAAGTTAGATCAGATGGCAAATTGGATTTGGTGCTAGGTCTTTCCCTTTAGGTTTTACCCCAACAATGTTTTCATTAGTTTCGCTCGCTCTCGAAATCAAGCATTTTACAGCAGGTTGGAGCAGCCTGTATCTCAGCACAGGAATAAGGTAGGGAAGAATTCAAATACTCATTTTGACTGCCTCCAGAAGTTAGATCAGATGGCCAATGGAATTTGGTGCTAGGTCTTTCCCTTTAGGTTTTACCCCAACAATGTTTTCATTAGTTTCGCTCACTCTCAAAATCAAGCATTTTAATGCAGGTTGGAGCAGCCTGTATCTCAGCACAGGAATAAGGTAGGGAAGAATTCTAAGGATCATTTTGACTGCCTCCAGAAGTTAGATCAGATGGCCAATGCAATTTGGTGCTAGGCCTTTCCCTTTAGGTTTTACCCCAACAATGTTTTCATTAGTTTCGCTCACTCTCGAAATCAAGCATTTTACAGCAGGTTGGAGCAGCCTGTATCTCAGCACAGGAATAAGGTAGGGAAGAATTCAAATACTCATTTTGACTGCCTCCAGAAGTTAGATCAGATGGCCAATGCAATTTGGTGCTAGGCCTTCCCCTTTAGGTTTTACCCCAACAATGTTTTCATTAGTTTCGCTCACTCTCGAAATCAAGCATTTTACAGCAGGTTGGAGCAGCCTGTATCTCAGCACAGGAATAAGGTAGGGAAGAATTCAAATACTCATTTTGACTGCCTCCCGAAGTTAGATCAGATGGCAAATTGGATTTGGTGCTAGGCCTTTCCCTTTAGGTTTTACCCCAACAATGTTTTCATTAGTTTCGCTCACTCTCGAAATCAAGCATTTTACAGCAGGTTGGAGCAGCCTGTATCTCAGCACAGGAATAAGGTAGGGAAGAATTCAAATACTCATTTTGACTGCCTCCAGAAGTTAGATCAGATGGCCAATGCAATTTGGTGCTAGGCCTTCCCCTTTAGGTTTTACCCCAACAATGTTTTCATTAGTTTCGCTCACTCTCGAAATCAAGCATTTTACAGCAGGTTGGAGCAGCCTGTATCTCAGCACAGGAATAAGGTAGGGAAGAATTCTAAGGATCATTTTGACTTCCTCCAGAAGTTAGATCAGATGGCAAATTGGATTTGGTGCTAGGTCTTTCCCTTTAGGTTTTACCCCAACAATGTTTTCATTAGTTTCGCTCACTCTCGAAATCAAGCATTTTACAGCAGGTTGGAGCAGCCTGTATCTCAGCACAGGAATAAGGTAGGGAAGAATTCTAAGGATCATTTTGACTGCCTCCAGAAGTTAGATCAGATGGCAAATTGGATTTGGTGCTAGGTCTTTCCCTTTAGGTTTTACCCCAACAATGTTTTCATTAGTTTCGCTCACTCTCGAAATCAAGCATTTTACAGCAGGTTGGAGCAGCCTGTATCTCAGCACAGGAATAAGGTAGGGAAGAATTCAAATACTCATTTTGACTGCCTCCAGAAGTTAGATCAGATGGCAAACTGGATTTGGTGCTAGGCCTTTCCCTTTAGGTTTTACCCCAACAATGTTTTCATTAGTTTCGCTCACTCTCGAAATCAAGCATTTTACAGCAGGTTGGAGCAGCCTGTATCTCAGCACAGGAATAAGGTAGGGAAGAATTCTAAGGATCATTTTGACTGCCTCCAGAAGTTAGATCAGATGGCAAATTGGATTTGGTGCTAGGTCTTTCCCTTTAGGTTTTACCCCAACAATGTTTTCATTAGTTTCGCTCACTCTCGAAATCAAGCATTTTACAGCAGGTTGGAGCAGCCTGTATCTCAGCACAGGAATAAGGTAGGGAAGAATTCAAATACTCATTTTGACTGCCTCCAGAAGTTAGATCTGTTGGCCAATGGAATTTGGTGCTAGGTCTTTCCCTTTAGGTTTTACCCCAACAATGTTTTCATTAGTTTCGCTCACTCTCGAAATCAAGCATTTTACAGCAGGTTGGAGCAGCCTGTATCTCAGCACAGGAATAAGGTAGGGAAGAATTCTAAGGATCATTTTGACTGCCTCCAGAAGTTAGATCAGATGGCCAATGCAATTTGGTGCTAGGCCTTTCCCTTTAGGTTTTACCCCAACAATGTTTTCATTAGTTTCGCTCACTCTCGAAATCAAGCATTTTACAGCAGGTTGGAGCAGCCTGTATCTCAGCACAGGAATAAGGTAGGGAAGAATTCTAAGGATCATTTTGACTGCCTCCAGAAGTTAGATCAGATGGCCAATGCAACTTGGTGCTAGGCCTTTCCCTTTAGGTTTTACCCCAACAATGTTTTCATTAGTTTCGCTCACTCTCGAAATCAAGCATTTTACAGCAGGTTGGAGCAGCCTGTATCTCAGCACAGGAATAAGGTAGGGAAGAATTCTAAGGATCATTTTGACTGCCTCCAGAAGTTAGATCAGATGGCCAATTGGATTTGGTGCTAGGTCTTTCCCTTTAGGTTTTACCCCAACAATGTTTTCATTAGTTTCGCTCACTCTCGAAATCAAGCATTTTACAGCAGGTTGGAGCAGCCTGTATCTCAGCACAGGAATAAGGTAGGGAAGAATTCTAAGGATCATTTTGACTGCCTCCAGAAGTTAGATCAGATGGCCAATGCAATTTGGTGCTAGGCCTTCCCCTTTAGGTTTTACCCCAACAATGTTTTCATTAGTTTCGCTCACTCTCGAAATCAAGCATTTTACAGCAGGTTGGAGCAGCCTGTATCTCAGCACAGGAATAAGGTAGGGAAGAATTCTAAGGATCATTTTGACTGCCTCCAGAAGTTAGATCAGATGGCAAATTGGATTTGGTGCTAGGTCTTTCCCTTTAGGTTTTACCCCAACAATGTTTTCATTAGTTTCGCTCACTCTCGAAATCAAGCATTTTACAGCAGGTTGGAGCAGCCTGTATCTCAGCACAGGAATAAGGTAGGGAAGAATTCTAAGGATCATTTTTACTTCCTCCAGAAGTTAGATCAGATGGCAAATTGGATTTGGTGCTAGGTCTTTCCCTTTAGGTTTTACCCCAACAATGTTTTCATTAGTTTTGCTCACTCTCGAAATCAAGCATTTTACAGCAGGTTGGAGCAGCCTGTATCTCAGCACAGGAATAAGGTAGGGAAGAATTCTAAGGATCATTTTGACTGCCTCCAGAAGTTAGATCAGATGGCCAATGCAATTTGGTGCTAGGCCTTTCCCTTTAGGTTTTACCCCAACAATGTTTTCATTAGTTTCGCTCACTCTCGAAATCAAGCATTTTACAGCAGGTTGGAGCAGCCTGTATCTCAGCACAGGAATAAGGTAGGGAAGAATTCAAATGCTCATTTTGACTGCCTCCAGAAGTTAGATCAGATGGCCAATGCAATTTGGTGCTAGGCCTTTCCCTTTAGGTTTTACCCCAACAATGTTTTCATTAGTTTCGCTCACTCTCGAAATCAAGCATTTTACAGCAGGTTGGAGCAGCCTGTATCTCAGCACAGGAATAAGGTAGGGAAGAATTCAAATACTCATTTTGACTGCCTCCAGAAGTTAGATCAGATGGCCAATGGAATTTGGTGCTAGGTCTTTCCCTTTAGGTTTTACCCCAACAATGTTTTCATTAGTTTCGCTCACTCTCAAAATCAAGCATTTTACAGCAGGTTGGAGCAGCCTGCATCTCAGCACAGGAATAAGGTAGGGAAGAATTCTAAGGATCATTTTGACTGCCTCCAGAAGTTAGATCAGATGGCCAATGCAATTTGGTGCTAGGCCTTTCCCTTTAGGTTTTACCCCAACAATGTTTTCATTAGTTTCGCTCACTCTCGAAATCAAGCATTTTACAGCAGGTTGGAGCAGCCTGTATCTCAGCACAGGAATAAGGTAGGGAAGAATTCAAATACTCATTTTGACTGCCTCCAGAAGTTAGATCAGATGGCCAATGCAATTTGGTGCTAGGCCTTCCCCTTTAGGTTTTACCCCAACAATGTTTTCATTAGTTTCGCTCACTCTCGAAATCAAGCATTTTACAGCAGGTTGGAGCAGCCTGTATCTCAGCACAGGAATAAGGTAGGGAAGAATTCAAATACTCATTTTGACTGCCTCCAGAAGTTAGATCAGATGGCCAATGGAATTTGGTGCTAGGTCTTTCCCTTTAGGTTTTACCCCAACAATGTTTTCATTAGTTTCGCTCACTCTCGAAATCAAGCATTTTACAGCAGGTTGGAGCAGCCTGTATCTCAGCACAGGAATAAGGTAGGGAAGAATTCAAATACTCATTTTGACTGCCTCCAGAAGTTAGATCAGATGGCAAATTGGATTTGGTGCTAGGTCTTTCCCTTTAGGTTTTACCCCAACAATGTTTTCATTAGTTTCGCTCACTCTCGAAATCAAGCATTTTACAGCAGGTTGGAGCAGCCTGTATCTCAGCACAGGAATAAGGTAGGGAAGAATTCTAAGGATCATTTTGACTGCCTCCAGAAGTTAGATCAGATGGCAAATTGGATTTGGTGCTAGGTCTTTCCCTTTAGGTTTTACCCCAACAATGTTTTCATTAGTTTCGCTCACTCTCGAAATCAAGCATTTTACAGCAGGTTGGAGCAGCCTGTATCTCAGCACAGGAATAAGGTAGGGAAGAATTCTAAGGATCATTTTGACTGCCTCCAGAAGTTAGAGCAGATGGCAAATTGGATTTGGTGCTAGGTCTTTCCCTTTAGGTTTTACCCCAACAATGTTTTCATTAGTTTCGCTCACTCTTGAAATCAAGCATTTTACAGCAGGTTGGAGCAGCCTGTATCTCAGCACAGGAATAAGGTAGGGAAGAATTCAAATACTCATTTTGACTGCCTCCAGAAGTTAGATCAGATGGCAAATTGGATTTGGTGCTAGGTCTTTCCCTTTAGGTTTTACCCCAACAATGTTTTCATTAGTTTCGCTCACTCTCGAAATCAAGCATTTTACAGCAGGTTGGAGCAGCCTGTATCTCAGCACAGGAATAAGGTAGGGAAGAATTCTAAGGATCATTTTGACTGCCTCCAGAAGTTAGATCAGATGGCAAATTGGATTTGGTGCTAGGTCTTTCCCTTTAGGTTTTACCCCAACAATGTTTTCATTAGTTTCGCTCACTCTCGAAATCAAGCATTTTACAGCAGGTTGGAGCAGCCTGTATCTCAGCACAGGAATAAGGTAGGGAAGAATTCTAAGGATCATTTTGACTGCCTCCAGAAGTTAGATCAGATGGCAAATTGGATTTGGTGCTAGGTCTTTCCCTTTAGGTTTTACCCCAACAATGTTTTCATTAGTTTCGCTCACTCTCGAAATCAAGCATTTTACAGCAGGTTGGAGCAGCCTGTATCTCAGCACAGGAATAAGGTAGGGAAGAATTCTAAGGATCATTTTGACTGCCTCCAGAAGTTAGATCAGATGGCCAATGCAATTTGGTGCTAGGTCTTTCCCTTTAGGTTTTACCCCAACAATGTTTTCATTAGTTTCGCTCACTCTCGAAATCAAGCATTTTACAGCAGGTTGGAGCAGCCTGTATCTCAGCACAGGAATAAGGTAGGGAAGAATTCAAATACTCATTTTGACTGCCTCCAGAAGTTAGATCAGATGGCCAATGGAATTTGGTGCTAGGTCTTTCCCTTTAGGTTTTACCCCAACAATGTTTTCATTAGTTTCGCTCACTCTCGAAATCAAGCATTTTACAGCAGGTTGGAGCAGCCTGTATCTCAGCACAGGAATAAGGTAGGGAAGAATTCTAAGGATCATTTTGACTGCCTCCAGAAGTTAGATCAGATGGCAAATTGGATTTGGTGCTAGGTCTTTCCCTTTAGGTTTTACCCCAACAATGTTTTCATTAGTTTCGCTCACTCTCGAAATCAAGCATTTTACAGCAGGTTGGAGCAGCCTGTATCTCAGCACAGGAATAAGGTAGGGAAGAATTCTAAGGATCATTTTGACTGCCTCCAGAAGTTAGATCAGATGGCCAATGCAATTTGGTGCTAGGTCTTTCCCTTTAGGTTTTACCCCAACAATGTTTTCATTAGTTTCGCTCACTCTCGAAATCAAGCATTTTACAGCAGCTTGGAGCAGCCTGTATCTCAGCACAGGAATAAGGTAGGGAAGAATTCTAGGGATCATTTTGACTGCCTCCAGAAGTTAGATCAGATGGCAAATTGGATTTGGTGCTAGGTCTTTCCCTTTAGGTTTTACCCCAACAATGTTTTCATTAGTTTCGCTCACTCTCGAAATCAAGCATTTTACAGCAGGTTGGAGCAGCCTGTATCTCAGCACAGGAATAAGGTAGGGAAGAATTCAAATACTCATTTTGACTGCCTCCAGAAGTTAGATCAGATGGCAAATTGGATTTGGTGCTAGGTCTTTCCCTTTAGGTTTTACCCCAACAATGTTTTCATTAGTTTCGCTCACTCTCGAAATCAAGCATTTTACAGCTGGTTGGAGCAGCCTGTATCTCAGCACAGGAATAAGGTAGGGAAGAATTCTAGGGATCATTTTGACTGCCTCCAGAAGTTAGATCAGATGGCAAATTGGATTTGGTGCTAGGTCTTTCCCTTTAGGTTTTACCCCAACAATGTTTTCATTAGTTTCGCTCACTCTCGAAATCAAGCATTTTACAGCAGGTTGGAGCAGCCTGTATCTCAGCACAGGAATAAGGTAGGGAAGAATTCTAAGGATCATTTTGACTGCCTCCAGAATTTAGATCAGATGGCCAATGGAATTTGGTGCTAGGTCTTTCCCTTTAGGTTTTACCCCAACAATGTTTTCATTAGTTTCGCTCACTCTCGAAATCAAGCATTTTACAGCAGGTTGGAGCAGCCTGTATCTCAGCACAGGAATAAGGTAGGGAAGAATTCTAGGGATCATTTTGACTGCCTCCAGAAGTTAGATCAGATGGCAAATTGGATTTGGTGCTAGGTCTTTCCCTTTAGGTTTTACCCCAACAATGTTTTCATTAGTTTCGCTCACTCTCGAAATCAAGCATTTTACAGCAGGTTGGAGCAGCCTGTATCTCAGCACAGGAATAAGGTAGGGAAGAATTCTAAGGATCATTTTGACTGCCTCCAGAAGTTAGATCAGATGGCCAATGCAATTTGGTGCTAGGCCTTCCCCTTTAGGTTTTACCCCAACAATGTTTTCATTAGTTTCGCTCACTCTCGAAATCAAGCATTTTACAGCAGGTTGGAGCAGCCTGTATCTCAGCACAGGAATAAGGTAGGGAAGAATTCTAAGGATCATTTTGACTGCCTCCAGAAGTTAGATCAGATGGCAAATTGGATTTGGTGCTAGGTCTTTCCCTTTAGGTTTTACCCCAACAATGTTTTCATTAGTTTCGCTCACTCTCGAAATCAAGCATTTTACAGCAGGTTGGAGCAGCCTGTATCTCAGCACAGGAATAAGGTAGGGAAGAATTCTAAGGATCATTTTGACTTCCTCCAGAAGTTAGATCAGATGGCAAATTGGATTTGGTGCTAGGTCTTTCCCTTTAGGTTTTACCCCAACAATGTTTTCATTAGTTTCGCTCACTCTCGAAATCAAGCATTTTACAGCAGGTTGGAGCAGCCTGTATCTCAGCACAGGAATAAGGTAGGGAAGAATTCTAAGGATCATTTTGACTGCCTCCAGAAGTTAGATCAGATGGCCAATGCAATTTGGTGCTAGGCCTTTCCCTTTAGGTTTTACCCCAACAATGTTTTCATTAGTTTCGCTCACTCTCGAAATCAAGCATTTTACAGCAGGTTGGAGCAGCCTGTATCTCAGCACAGGAATAAGGTAGGGAAGAATTCAAATGCTCATTTTGACTGCCTCCAGAAGTTAGATCAGATGGCCAATGCAATTTGGTGCTAGGCCTTTCCCTTTAGGTTTTACCCCAACAATGTTTTCATTAGTTTCGCTCACTCTCGAAATCAAGCATTTTACAGCAGGTTGGAGCAGCCTGTATCTCAGCACAGGAATAAGGTAGGGAAGAATTCAAATACTCATTTTGACTGCCTCCAGAAGTTAGATCAGATGGCCAATGGAATTTGGTGCTAGGTCTTTCCCTTTAGGTTTTACCCCAACAATGTTTTCATTAGTTTCGCTCACTCTCAAAATCAAGCATTTTACAGCAGGTTGGAGCAGCCTGCATCTCAGCACAGGAATAAGGTAGGGAAGAATTCTAAGGATCATTTTGACTGCCTCCAGAAGTTAGATCAGATGGCCAATGCAATTTGGTGCTAGGCCTTTCCCTTTAGGTTTTACCCCAACAATGTTTTCATTAGTTTCGCTCACTCTCGAAATCAAGCATTTTACAGCAGGTTGGAGCAGCCTGTATCTCAGCACAGGAATAAGGTAGGGAAGAATTCAAATACTCATTTTGACTGCCTCCAGAAGTTAGATCAGATGGCCAATGCAATTTGGTGCTAGGCCTTCCCCTTTAGGTTTTACCCCAACAATGTTTTCATTAGTTTCGCTCACTCTCGAAATCAAGCATTTTACAGCAGGTTGGAGCAGCCTGTATCTCAGCACAGGAATAAGGTAGGGAAGAATTCAAATACTCATTTTGACTGCCTCCAGAAGTTAGATCAGATGGCCAATGGAATTTGGTGCTAGGTCTTTCCCTTTAGGTTTTACCCCAACAATGTTTTCATTAGTTTCGCTCACTCTCGAAATCAAGCATTTTACAGCAGGTTGGAGCAGCCTGTATCTCAGCACAGGAATAAGGTAGGGAAGAATTCAAATACTCATTTTGACTGCCTCCAGAAGTTAGATCAGATGGCAAATTGGATTTGGTGCTAGGTCTTTCCCTTTAGGTTTTACCCCAACAATGTTTTCATTAGTTTCGCTCACTCTCGAAATCAAGCATTTTACAGCAGGTTGGAGCAGCCTGTATCTCAGCACAGGAATAAGGTAGGGAAGAATTCTAAGGATCATTTTGACTGCCTCCAGAAGTTAGATCAGATGGCAAATTGGATTTGGTGCTAGGTCTTTCCCTTTAGGTTTTACCCCAACAATGTTTTCATTAGTTTCGCTCACTCTCGAAATCAAGCATTTTACAGCAGGTTGGAGCAGCCTGTATCTCAGCACAGGAATAAGGTAGGGAAGAATTCTAAGGATCATTTTGACTGCCTCCAGAAGTTAGATCAGATGGCAAATTGGATTTGGTGCTAGGTCTTTCCCTTTAGGTTTTACCCCAACAATGTTTTCATTAGTTTCGCTCACTCTTGAAATCAAGCATTTTACAGCAGGTTGGAGCAGCCTGTATCTCAGCACAGGAATAAGGTAGGGAAGAATTCAAATACTCATTTTGACTGCCTCCAGAAGTTAGATCAGATGGCAAATTGGATTTGGTGCTAGGTCTTTCCCTTTAGGTTTTACCCCAACAATGTTTTCATTAGTTTCGCTCACTCTCGAAATCAAGCATTTTACAGCTGGTTGGAGCAGCCTGTATCTCAGCACAGGAATAAGGTAGGGAAGAATTCTAAGGATCATTTTGACTGCCTCCAGAAGTTAGATCAGATGGCAAATTGGATTTGGTGCTAGGTCTTTCCCTTTAGGTTTTACCCCAACAATGTTTTCATTAGTTTCGCTCACTCTCGAAATCAAGCATTTTACAGCAGGTTGGAGCAGCCTGTATCTCAGCACAGGAATAAGGTAGGGAAGAATTCTAAGGATCATTTTGACTGCCTCCAGAAGTTAGATCAGATGGCAAATTGGATTTGGTGCTAGGTCTTTCCCTTTAGGTTTTACCCCAACAATGTTTTCATTAGTTTCGCTCACTCTCGAAATCAAGCATTTTACAGCAGGTTGGAGCAGCCTGTATCTCAGCACAGGAATAAGGTAGGGAAGAATTCTAAGGATCATTTTGACTGCCTCCAGAAGTTAGATCAGATGGCCAATGCAATTTGGTGCTAGGTCTTTCCCTTTAGGTTTTACCCCAACAATGTTTTCATTAGTTTCGCTCACTCTCGAAATCAAGCATTTTACAGCAGGTTGGAGCAGCCTGTATCTCAGCACAGGAATAAGGTAGGGAAGAATTCAAATACTCATTTTGACTGCCTCCAGAAGTTAGATCAGATGGCCAATGGAATTTGGTGCTAGGTCTTTCCCTTTAGGTTTTACCCCAACAATGTTTTCATTAGTTTCGCTCACTCTCGAAATCAAGCATTTTACAGCAGGTTGGAGCAGCCTGTATCTCAGCACAGGAATAAGGTAGGGAAGAATTCTAAGGATCATTTTGACTGCCTCCAGAAGTTAGATCAGATGGCAAATTGGATTTGGTGCTAGGTCTTTCCCTTTAGGTTTTACCCCAACAATGTTTTCATTAGTTTCGCTCACTCTCGAAATCAAGCATTTT